>NC_141325.1:1780000-1952500 GCF_037954235.1 Aulostomus chinensis
CTCGGTGCTACAAACGCTAACGGGATGTTCGTTAGAAGCAGTGCTCTCTCGTATCTGCCTTGGAACAAAAGAATCTATTTTGCTTTCAACACACCCTCAGATCCTCTAAATCTCATCAGCTTGTGCCGTCTAGCAAACTTTTTAAATTTCCTTTTTCATAAATCCACTTTCCCTTCTGTTTCTACGGTCCTTATTCAAGACACATGTTTTACGAATGCAACACACTCAAGTCTGTTGATGCAAGGTTTCGTGCACAAATTGGATTCTCTGTCTTTTTACAATGGATTTCCCTCTGAAACATTGTTGAACTGGAGCCAACGTCTGTGGTTAGATGCACACTAAAACTGTGTGTTTGCACGAAGACAGAAATATGCAGACGCATTCTTTTTGTTGGATTTATAAAGCCGAGCGCGTGCATGCTTTTGTTGATGTGGAGTCACGAGCACAAGCTTTGTCACTCCCACAATGAGCCACACACGGAGGAAGACACGCCCTCATTCTGCTGTCTGCATCTCAGTCTATCCGTGAATTCACAACTCTTGTGTGCATGGACATGCCCGTGTAGAAACACCATGAATTTCTTTTTTAAAAAGGAAAAATATAACAATATTTACTTTTGCGATCTTCCAGGTTGAGTTCATCAAGATCATCTTCACCAATGGACCCTCTGATGATGCTGGAAACCTGGATGCTACGGTTAGCAGTGCTAAGCTAACGGTAGCCTGTGAAGGACCAGGACAGGAACTGTGAGCCTAACTCTGCAGTTTGCTCACAGGATGTTTGACACGTTCATGTGGAAAGCAGCAAACCTTCAGGCTTCTTCTGTTTCACTGTGATGACGTTCAGTGAGCTGTCGTCTCCTGTAGACACTTGTCAGCAACCCACGTTTTTAAGATGCATGAAATCATCCTCCATCACCATCTGGTCTACAATTCTACAGCTTCATTTGGCAGACGCTTTTGTCCAAAGCAATGTTCAACACAAGTAAGAGTTTAGACAGGAGGGAAGCCTTGGTACGCTGTGCCTCATCAGGTACGCTGCTTCCACCACGTGGTGTCATGACCATGGCTGGAGCCAGCGTGGACAGATCCCTTCTGCCTGCAGGTTCCACACATGACACACTGAAGACAGTGATAGAAATGCAGAAGTGGTGGCTGAGACGCCCCTCAGACGCTCCATGTCCAGACTTGTCTCCCGGCGCTCTATGAATACCTCTGTCAGATCTGCCGCACGGCTGCTCGCACATCTTGTCATCGCTGTAACCAGAAGCTCGATGTGT
Organism: Aulostomus chinensis; assembly: GCF_037954235.1. Taxonomy (NCBI): domain Eukaryota; kingdom Metazoa; phylum Chordata; class Actinopteri; order Syngnathiformes; family Aulostomidae; genus Aulostomus; species Aulostomus chinensis. The sequence continues at coordinate 1,781,280 of NC_141325.1, forward strand.
CCGTACTTGTGATGGCTGCCTCCCTCGCATGTCCCTGGGATGAAAACGCATCCTCCAGGCCTCCAGGTGCTCTGGGGTTACGTGTCTCATCACCACCGACTTCTTGCTGTCTCAGCAGAAAGTGACAGACTAATTGTCCTGAGGAGATTTTTTTTTTCAACGTTCTCAAACGTCACAGTCTCCTGACAGGATTTCCATTGTCTGCTCTGAAGTTACGTGTGAACACGCGAGCGACATGGGATCATCTTACAACTGAACTTGACCTCTCAATGAAAGAAACCAAATGCTTTTGTCGTCAATAAAACAAACGTGTCTGAAGTAAAACCATCTCCCAGTGATTGACAGGACAACAAATGCTTGTTCCTCCGAAGCAAAAGGCTCTAATGGGTTTCTACATGATTTACTGAGAAATAAGAATGAAGCCCAAAGTCCCGACGCACCTTCAGATTAGATTAGACGCCAAATCCCTCTATTGTTAATGTGGTTCGATGGTGTGTATCATTAAGGAACTCACTGACTTGTAGTGAAAGTCTCTTATAATCCATCGTCTCCAGAAACGGACAAGAAGGTAGAGACGCTCCTCTTGGGAGACCCAGGCTAGTTAGCTTAGCATAACGACTGGGGGTGGGAGGGAAGTGTTGGCTGGTTCGCAAACATTTCACACAAGGTAGTTCACATTGATTCCAACCAAATGTCGCTCATATCTTTCATCATATGAGAGTCCAGCTATAGAAAAACAAGCTAGCAGAACAGACTAGCAGTCAGCCAGTGTTTCTGTGCTGTCACTGCTGATGGAATGAATCGTGACGAAGCGAATGTCCTGGTCGAGGGGCCTGAGTGTTCTCACTGAGCTCTGGAGATCAAAATGGCTGCTCCGCTCACCTCGCGTCTTGGTGAATTCAATCAGTGGTTCACGCAGTGCTGTTGGTCTTCTATCTGCAGACATGCTGTATGCACACAACTCCGCATGTAGTGTGTTATGACCTGGTGTGACAACGGCTGAGACGTCAACAGTGTGTCCCTGGTACTTTCTCCCTCTCAAACTGTGAAGCATCTTCTGTTGCTGAGTTCTAGCTCATAAATAAGAACAGACCAGTCGTGATATTAACTGCCTGTCATAACAAGCCGTGACTGAGCTGCAGCTCCAGTTTGGGTTTAACCTTGAACTTTAATGTGAAACCTGCAGGGAATCAAGCAGACTCGGGCTTTTACTCGGCTGTTGGGGTCAGACAGGTCAAACAATCCATTTGACACACTGGCGGGAGGGATTTTAGTCTTTGACACACACATTTTTTTCATCTCCCTTATTGAAATGACAAAGGAGGCCCACATGCAGCCACCACTTAGAATTAGCGGAGGTTTTATGGGCCTGAAAGCTGATACTCCCCTGACTCACTCATTGGGATTCAGGCAGCAGAAGTTCAGTCTAAACCGTCTTATCTGGGGCCGCAGAGGTCGTAACTCAGAGTTCAGTTCGCCGTCCTCAACAAAGACCGCGGGGGGGATTGAGCCAGACGTTACTGAGGGCGGGAGACTTTCCCCGCCAGAAAAACAGCTCAGATGTTGATAAAGTTTTGAGTGTCTGTAATTAGGTGGAGGTCGTTTCCTTGTCACAGTGATTTAAGTGAAGGTATTAAACTCTCATCACGGAGTTTAGTCAAAGCCATAAAGTTGACATCTCATATCAGGACAGAAATGAAAAGAGCGACTTGCTTGTGCAGGAGCTCCGACATCAGAAATTGAAGTCTCAGGAAAATAAGCAACAATTTCGACATCACGTTTTGCAGCATCTTTGCAACGGGCATCAGTCAAACTGCACTGTCTGGGGCTCCGGTCCAATTCCAGGAAGAAACTCTGACGTACTTTAGAAAACGTGGGCGTGTCTTCAGTCATGAGTCAGACTTTTCTCTGTAGTGTGTAAAGAGCCATGTTACCAAAGACAATCATGTCCACACCTGAACTGAAGTATTTTCTTATTTGGTGTAAGGTGGCTCGTCGGCCTGATGGCCTCCATGTCAGAGTGCAGGTCGGATGGAGCCGATCTCGGTTCGGGAGCCATCCATAACACGCCAGCAGGCCGTTTAAGTCAAGCTGGGAGCACAAGTGCTTTGTGCAGCTGAAAACCAGTGTAAACAAAGTGAAACAGAGGCAGCGTGGTGGTTGGGGGGGGGGGGGGGGTGTCGTCCCCATCACTCAAGTTTCTGCAGACCAGAGCGCATTCCTTCAATCCTGCGGAGTTTTGTTGCTCTTAACTTTCACCAGTTACCACACGGCCGAGTCCTGCTGAGCTGAACGAGGCGTCGCGTTTAAACACAAACAAGACTTTCCCGGGCCGACACGGGCGCCACGTTCATCAGCCTTAACTCTGAAAACGCTCTTTAGACCAAGAGTCAGTCAAGGTCGTGACCCAAGCCATGATGGTGATATTCCTTATTTCTTACTGATATGCAACACGACACAAGGGAAAGACCTTGTGGAGGTTTGTGCCGCGTTGGTCCATGTGTCTCGGATGTGAATTCCTGGGTATTAAACGCTCTTCTGGTCCCACTAATATTCGTCGTTAAAGTGCACAGTCATCAAAGTGCGGTATGAAATGACCGGGCACATAAATGGACTCTCTCACGTCCTGTGGTCGCTTGCTAACGGCCAGTTGTTATTATCTGGTGTTTGAGTTGCAGTTCCGTCGCTGGACTGCCATAAATTAATATAAGTTATAATCACTCATCCCAGTTGGTTTCACTTGTTGTAAAAAGTAAATTATGGGGGGGGGGGGGGATACCACATGTGATGGCTGTTAGCATATGATTCATTTGAAGTCATGTTAGCCATTAGCTATGGGCGAGCAGCAACAGCTGGTTGTCCATCCATCCATTTTCTGTACCGCCTATCCGTGAAGAGTGGCGGGGGGTGGAGCCTATCCCAGCTGACACTGGGTGAGAGGCGAGGTTCACCCTGGACGGGTCACCAGTCCGTCACAGGGCCATCAGGAGAGATTAGGGTTCAGTATCTTGCTCAAGGACCCTTGGACATGGTCACTGGGGGAAGTGAGGATCGAACCAGCGACCGTTCGGACGCCCTCTCCACCTATGAGCCAGGCCGCCCCGTAACAGCTGGTTGTTCAAAAATGAACTGAACAGAAGGGCAACCAAGACAAAAGAAAGATCCTCTGCATGTTCAGCATTTGATGCTGGGCTGTGAAAGTTTCCCTCGGTCCAAACTGAACGTTCTTCAATTCCCAATAAAAGTAGCGTCCCAAAAGACTCACTCGCACATGTGCAAAGAGTAGCTCAAGCTAATCTTGACAGCGATGCAAGTGTGTTAGTGACCCCTGCTGGACGGGAGGTTTAGGGGCAGGTTTCAAGTTAGCGTTGTGATCCGCCCGCCAAACGTCAAGTGTTACTCCTCAGTTGTTTCTGTCAAACGTGACGCAGAGAAACAAATGTCAGACATAAAGAAAAACCCTCAACAATGACACTAAAACTTTTTTAGTGCAACGCAGAAATGCAGACATGTAAAATGTTTCACCATTGCTGCTTGCTGGGAACATTTACGTCATTCGCTCAGACAAAGACTTACGTCCCAAATTTGTTATGAGTGGTTTTCACTCCCCAGAGGATCAAGAGTGTGAGACAGAAGTTGAGAGTGATAAAACAGAGATTAAAGGAGTAGTTTTGGGAAAATATATTGATAGTGTCTTTTCCCACAGTAGTGGAGGAAAAGGAAATATGAGTCATTTTGTGATATGAGGAGAACACCCAAGCTAGCTGGGCTGCAGATGTGGTTTGGTGCGGAGGCAGCGGACGAGGGGGCTCGGATGGAGCGACGCTCCTCTGTAATTTTCTTTGGTGGAAATGAGCAGAGCTATTTCCTCTGGGTGGGGGGGGTTAATGGGACACTGTGGGGCCGGTTGTCTCTTAAACTGGGGCAAACTACATGGCTCGGTGACCTGATTGTGAGCGCTGGCATCATTAACCTCAGAGTTCAGAATGGATTCAAAATGAAGCCGCTTCACTACGGAACCACACGTCTGCCTCGGCTCTTTCTTGGCATTTCTGGACATGTTTACTGGAAGCTTCGAAATAATTGTGTCAGAAGGTCGTTTATGTTTGCTATTCTGTTATAATCAGCAATTTTTGTATTTTTGTGAGGAACTAAAAAGGCTTTTAACCTAATTATTTTAAGGGCAAAGCATTGAAAATAAAACAGTGTGACTGTGAATGTGTCATTCCGTCCATGAGGGGGCACTGTTGCTCGGCAGGCTTAACTCTGTGCTGCAGTCGCCAAGAGAGAAACCGAATCGCCAAGTAGGTCTGATCCTAGGTCTCAGAGCAGGTCGAAGGCTGTCCGAAACCACAACTGGTGCGAGTAGCGACCTACTTCGCAACCTAAATTCCAGCCTAAACACGCCCACATTGTCGGTGGGTTTAGGTGCATCCTACGGAGCAACCTATGGCCCACAATGCACCGCGGACGTCTTCTTTGTCCCCTAAAAACTTGAGGACCCGCAAGCCAAGTTAGCGCCACCAACAGTCTCCCATTCTGATGAACACCAACATTTATAGTTGTTGATGACTAAAGGTGCGTTCACACCAAACGTGACGCGGTGTGAACGCACCTTTACAGGTGAGTTAATGTGCTTAATAATAGAGAACGAGGGAAAGGTGCTCAGAGTGGAGTGCAGTACCACAGTCAGGCCAGCAGGTGGGGCTTTCGTTGGTGCTGTCTACCTAATTGCAGTATCTGTGCTCTGGCAGCAGAGGTCGTGCTTCACCACCAACCTTCTAGGGTGTCTGAATGGTGCCGCTGTGTTTAGGTTGTAGGAGGAGGACGTAGCGGTAGGACGTAGCAGGAGGACGTAGGTTGGCACTTGGCAATTCGGACGCAGCCCAGGTGTTAATGTGTCATCAGCTGCCGTCACCATGAGCAAGTAGCTCACACACTCACTGTACACAATATCGCCATGTCTGTCACAATAAATTCCCTACAATGTGACAGACATGGCGTTCATTTTTCCAGCTTTTTGTTCAAGACTAACTCTTCAGACGGAAACATAACTTTCTTTTGTCATTGTTATTCTTCACACACGCAGTTTGAATCAACGCCTCACAGGTCATTCCAATCGGCCGCTAATGAAGAAAAACTTCAGGTCACAGTTTACTTCAGTTGATTTGACATGAAGAACGTTGGTGATGGTTCATTGTGAGCCATCGTAGCTCGCTGCCTGTTTCAAGTGGAGATGTTACGATACAGTCCGGCAGGAGGGGGCGCTTGTTGTTGTTCACTAGTAAATATTCAGTTAAGAAGAATAAAAGTGTGTTCAGCTAAACTGAAGTCAGTTCAACGCTGCCCTGGCTGCTGTCTGTTCATTTGAATTCAGAAGCTAGAAGGCTCATGATTGTACCTCTGCATCCGGGATGTTCATGACGAAACTTTTGTGCAGGACTGATGTTTGTGAATTTTGAAGCCAGAGTAACTGAAGAAGGATAATTGTACACGGCAGATGTTCGTCCAGCTGTATTAGCGGTTAGCTGCAGAGAAACATGGACGGACTACAAAGGGAACATGAGCCGCTTTGATTGTACGAGGAGCTTGAAAACCTGCGTTCATTATTCTTAATTGACCTCGAACTTCGCTTCGTCTGGTTTGCATCTTCATCATCATCATCATCTTCAGCTGTAAATGACAGCCTGGTTTTAACCTGATTCAGAATGACGGATTGCCTGCGTGAGTCTAACAAGATCCAGCTCATTAATCATCGCCGCAGAAGTGTTTCCGGCCTCAGCGAGCTGCTGTTTTTATCTGTGGGACGTTTATGATTGATGACTCTTCTTTTTTTGTTTTTAATTCTAATTTGACTTTTTTTCCTTCATCCTACAACTTCTCGCAAGCGTTTTTGGGCCTGAAGCAATGTGAGTGAAGATGATGTTGACAGCTGAATAGCAAAGATTAATATTCTATAACGTTTTGCATGTTGTGCTTTTGTACCTCCCATGAATTTGTTGTGAATGTAACTTTTTCCGATGGAGACGTGTGGGTTTTCCTGATATGAGGAGCACTCCTGGACACAGGATATTTGCTATATGGATCCTGAGTTGACCGTTTTTACAGCAGCAGGTTCCATAAGACAAATTATATACTTGTCTGAATCTGCAGGGCAGCATGTAAACATGATTGTTAGAGGAATATTCACTTTCCTTCGGCGTATGAAAAGCTTCATCGGAATGTCATTGTCAGACGAAGGGCAGAACCTGGAATTCTGGAGGAAAACCGAGTGCATGTAAGCGCAGCCAGCGGCAGCAGGCTGGAGGATTGTGATGAGGTGCTGCTCATCTACCTGAAGCTCTCATAGATGAAACAGTTGTGTGTCGATATAGAACAGGAAGTGAGACGGTGTTCTGGAGTTTTCAAGTCACGCCGTCCTCCCGTCACCCACTCAGGTGTGCAGAATTTTTTTTATTTCAGGCCAAAAAAGGAAGCAGAAATTACAGACATCATCACCGATGTCGTTCCAGGTATCTGAGAAGTTCCCCGACCTGAAGAAGAGGGGGAAGGTTCCTCATGGCCAGGACCTGCTGAAGGAGGTGGCTCTGCAGAACAACACTTCTAAAACGTGGAACCGGCCTCGCTGCGGCGTTCCCGACTACCCTGCCCAGAAGGAGGTGTTCTACCGGGGCCGACACCGGCAGAGACGCTTTGTGCTGTACGGAGGACGACTAGACAAGACAGACCTCACCTACCGGTACAGAACCACAGATTTAAAATGAACCTGCATGTAACAGCACTCCCGACAACCCAGGGAACCCCAGAACCAAGGTTCTTGGGACTGAGTACCGAAATGAAAGGTTTTGGAACCTCTGAGCGAACCGAGAAGCTAATAGCTGCTGGATTGCTCAACGCTGAGTAGATTTATGAGCCAATATGACAGACATTCCACATCCTCGACCAAAACCACATCATCCATGTTGTTTGATGTGCTGCGGCTTCACAAAATCCTAAATGCTTCATTTTAACCTACATGTTTTCAAGGTTAGCAGCACGAATCCAGCATGCGCCTAGAAAGATGCTTGATTCTAATTATAATCTCATTGGCACAACACCAATGGATGCGGTGGCGAGACAAAGAAATACTCACAGAACATGTTGGTGTGTTGTCACTTCACTCCAATATGGCCGCCACAGGAATTTAACAACAGTGACCAGAAACTACAGGGGTCCAGCTCGGAGCATGAAAACATGCCTCAGTTTCACAGGGTTCTGTGAGTTCTTGAGAAACATTTCCCAAACACGTCTCAGTGGATTTAGAAGTGACATTAAAACTCTCAGCACTCTGGATCAGGCTGAAAAACTCTTACAGACTCACACCAACTTTCAGTGACAGTCTCTTGTTGTCCATCGTCTCCAGAGACAGACAAGAAAATACAGGTGGCTGAGACCCAGGCTAGTTAGCTTAGCACAATGACTGGTAGTGGGTGGGAAGTGTTAGCGTAGCTCCCTCTCTGCCTGCATTAATATCAGGAGGGTTGTGTGTAACCTTGGTGATGAACACCAGTTTCACATGAGGAGACGTTGTAGTGGTAGAATCAGACACGTAGCCGGAACTACTTTCCTGACTGGGCGCAGTGATTTGACGCAGCACCTCCAAAGCTCCATTAGAACTTGGGTCAGCAGAACCAAAGGTTTGTTGAGGACTAGAAGAGCGACTGCTGCTCCTGATCCTGGCCGACTGATTCGGGATTTTTGACAGATTATAACGAACTAACTGCGTGGCCCGTAGCTGCGGCCCTCCAGGGAAAGATTTCACTCCCCTCCCCCGCTTCAGACGATGACGACGACGACTGAGGAGAACAAACAAACCCATCCTGAAATTACGGTTCTGAAAACGGGGTGCTGGTGTGCTTTCATCTGAGGCCTGGGCACCAGCGTCTGGCTGCTGCCGCTCTGTCTGCCCCTCCTGGGGTCCTTTTCATTGGAGTCATTCTTTAACGTAACACTATATTAAGACAGACAGAGCGCGAGGGGGGGGGGACTAATGAAATTCTGCTGGATCGGGCCAGGAAAGCGCTCACGACGACACCTGAGAGAGTGATGTGACTCACCCGGATCGTAGCAACAAGTCGCCATGTCAGACACCCCCCCCCGCCACATCTGTCTGATACGTGAGTGTTGACAGACTGGAGCCGCCCTAATGAGTCCCAGTGTTTATTTCACAATCACGCGGCATTATTTCCAGCTCAGGCGGCGAGTTCTGGCAGGAGCCGGGTCGGCTGACGGCGGCGTTGTTCTAGCTGCTTTAACGGCTGTTAGCTAAACTGAAAGGAAGCGCTCAGGTGACGGTGAAGGATCGAGCTCATCATGATTCGCTTTGTTTCATGATTGTAAGTTTATCTCCCACTGTGTAACGGTAGCAGGATGCTGGAGCCGCCACGGCAGTCCAAAGGACCGTCGGGGTTTTATAACGCAAATAAATCAGTTTCAATGAAAAGAAAAAAACAACTCCAAGCTGAGGAACCTCTGGACTGCCTGACACAAGCACACACCTGCTGTGAGAGAGAGGGAGGTCATGTGACACGTTGCAGGAGAGCTGAGGCACTTGTGATTGACTGATTTACGTCAGCCATCGCCAGCAGGTGTGTGTGTGTGTGTGGGGGGGGGGGGGGGGTAATGGTCATGCGATTCTCCACCTCTCAGGTGACCAGCATCAGCATCCCTCCATCTTATGTGGCAGTTTTGACCTGAGGTTTATTGGCTAATGCCTCCTGAGCGCTTTCCCATGTTGTTTGACTCACGTTGAACAGCTCCACAACCGCTCTCCTTGACTGCTGCTGGGATTTGATCCATGCAAACAAAAGGACGGTAGTAATTCCAGTGGTATTTTTACCGTTAGTGATTCTCTAAATCAAAACCACATTTCCCACAAACCCTGCTGCTTCCTGCCCCTCTGTTCATGAGGAAAGAGGAGAGCTGATAACAGCCAAGGCAAATTCCTGCAGGTAAGCCTCGTGTTCTATAAACTCATCCAGCAGATTTTCACTGGCAGGAGGAAGAACATCTGCTTTGTAACATTTCACAACTGGACTTGGTGAAACGCTGATGCTAAAAATGCTCCGTGTCAGAACTGCAGCCCGTGTCCTGTCATAGATGGAGCCCATATGAGCCGAAAGCAGTTAACACACACGTTCCAGCCACACTCGCAGTCGGACGACAGCTTAGGAGTCTGAGGGGAAACCAGCACAGATCTGAGGTTGAAACACGGACGTTCTCACTCCCAGAACTCTTAAAATACACATAAACAGCAGTAGAACGAGAGCAGCTGTTCTCCTCTGTTCCAGAAAGAAATACTTGAAGAACACAAATCATCACCAGTCAGGATCGGTGTGGAGGCGCCTTCATGCAAGTCAGACTGAGGAGGCGCGTTGGACAGCAGCCTTACCAGTTTGACTGGAACTGTTATTATTATCATTATTATTATTATTATTATTAATTTAGATTTTTATGACTCACATGACGTCGTGTCTTGTGAGACTGTGTTTAACCCTCCGAGATTTATTTCAGTCTCACTCAATGTTGGCAACATCTCAACTAAGAATAAGCAAAGTACATTTACTGCACACATACATCCTACACAAGTTCATATTCTAATCATCTGGAGTTTGGTTTGACTGTTTTATATCTATCTATCTATATATCTATATATATATATCTATCTATATAAATATATATATATATTTATATATATTTATATATGTGTGTGTGTGTGGGGGGGGGGGGCTTGTCTCTCTGGGTGGTTTCATCTCAAAGGAAACAGGATGGAAAGTTTGATGTGTTGCTCTGACAGCGAGCCTGAGGGCGACAGTCACGCCACACCTGCCTGCTGATGCTATCAGATTAGAGGGAGGCGAGCGAGGCTGGTGGTCCGCCGCGGTACACCATGATCCTGACTCCGTGTGTGTGTGTGTGTGTGTGTGTGTGTGTGTCTCACTCAAGGATCGTCCGGTTTCCCTGGCAGATGAGTGAGGAAAAAGTGCGTCGTGTCTTTCGGGAAGCTCTGAAGATCTGGAGTGACGTCACGCCGCTCACCTTCACGGAGATCCACAGCGGGAAGGCCGACATCCGCATCGACTTCACCAGGTGGGCCGATGACTCATCCATCACCTCGTCATTATTCATGAAACAGTAGAAATGAGAGCAGGAAGACCAGAACGGTTAACACAACGCAAGCTTGAATCAGCCTCCACCACTCTGGACCATCATGACACACAATTACAAAAAACAAAAAACAAAAACTTTTAATTTCTTCATAATTAGAAGAAAAATAATGTTTAAAAAATCCTCTGACTCCTCTTCTTTAACCTGGACTGAGTAGTTTTCAGTGTCTTGCATTTCTTGGGGGAATCTGTCTTCCTCATTTGACTACAACAGTCAAATGACATGAGAGCCACATGACGAAGACCGGCCCGACCTCCATGACCTCACGGCCTCCGTGCACGGAGCAGTCGGATGCTCAGTGTCCAGGAAGGCAGACGACGTGTCAGCGACACTTCTGGCCTCTGATGGACTGGCACCAGGGTTGGAACTGGTCCCGTTGGATCTGTCCCAGTTCAAATCCAGGGCATCCGTGTTTTCATTACCTGACTATCATTTTCCTTTCAGGCTTCCAATGAAAACAGTTGGCATTGTTATTTGGGGGGCTTTCCCACCTCTAATCTGTAAATAATCCCAAAGCTAAGCAGCTGAACATTTTAATGCTCTTTATGAGTTTTGGCTGCCAGAACGTGTCGTATAAACCAGAATGTGCCTCCCAGAGCCTCCGAGAGGCAGCAGATCGTGGAGCAAGAAGGGACAAGCAGATTAAAAAGATAAGAGATTCAAGGTGATTTATGGGGATCTTCGTCATACCTGAAATGACCTCATTTCCTTTCATGTTGCTCGCTTGAGTTTCTCCTGCAGCCGTGCCTTGTTTTCCCCCTCCTTGTAAAGCAGGTGTGTGATTCATGATTTACCGTCACATAAATCCATCTCTGCTGTGCAGCACACGTTCAGCTCAGAAACACACACACTCAGACAGATTACCACTAATTATACCACACTGTACTTTACACTAATCTGCAGATGTAATCAATCAAACAGACACAAAAGTAAGTAAATATGAACCTCAGCAAATTAAGATGCACCAGGATGAATGGAGGGAAATAGAAGGAGGTGAAAACGAGCTCTTCAGGGAGGAATCGCAGTCAAATTCAGTTTCATTTGATTTGCTTTCCGACGGACAAAGACAAAATTCTAAGATGTGGGTGAATGTTGCGAGTGTCAGGAGTTTGTGAGGAAGAAATTCAAGTCTTTCTGGGTTTTTTGAACAAATCCCAGGCAATAAAAGGGTCTGTGTCAGTCCCAGCCTGATTTGGAAAGATTTTGCTCCTAAAAACATGAGGGAATTCGTTTTTATGGTATTTTCTGATGGATGAAGTGATAAACGCTCCCTCCGTAAAAACCTTTGACTCTGACACGTCAACAAATTAAATTCAAGCCTGAGATGAACGATCTGGTGTCTGCTCATTAGCAATTTGAACCCTAGAATCTTTCGGCTCATTCACACATGCAGCCTTTCCCAGAAATGTTCCAGCACTTTTCCTGAAAGAGGTCGGGTGTGAAGGAGCACCAGAATCAAGTTTCTGGGAATTCTTGTCACATTGCAGGGAATGTGCTGGGAAGGCTGTGTGAATGAGAGCAGGACCATTCCTGGGAGGGACAGCGCTGAAGGCTGATGACTGCGAGACTAAACTGAGGGCTAAAAAAGTCCTCGAGTGTGTAGAAACACATTGGTGTGACTGTATCAGCGGACTTCATTCTGTGCGGCGTGCTGGAACAGCACCGCGCTCCTGTTTCATGAATTATTCATCAGCTGTCACTCATCCGTGTCCCAGGTGGTCAGATCTCTGCCACCTGCAGAGCTGCTTTGAAGCGTTTCATCTGAAAGGTTCGCTGCGCTCCAAGCATTCGGAGCGAGTACCGCTTTCATCAGTGTTTCTTCTACGCCCCTGTAGGTACTGGCATGGCGACAGCCTCCCCTTCGACGGCCCCGGTGGGATCCTCGCTCACGCCTTCTTCCCCAAAACACACCGGCAGGGCGACATCCACTTTGACTATGACGAGTCCTGGACCCTGGGGAACCACATGGGTGGGTGGCAGGCTGAGAGCTTCTCACAGGCACGCGACCTTTACAGGACTGACGGAAACTTCTGAGCAGCAAAAACGAAGACTTTGGTTTGAGGTTCTTTGAATGTTGAGCTTTTCTACGCGCTACAATAAACGTGTGTCACAGTCTTGAGGTTTTCTCCGTACACAGGAACACCAGAAACTTGAATTTATGTCTACTTCCATCCAACGTTTCCTGGGAGTAAAAGATTCAGACCTGCTGAGCTTGATTGGCAGGTCGAGTGTGAAGGTCACATATATTTGGACCAGCGAGTTTCTACCTGGACCGGTCAACTCACATGTCGTGTAACAAATGATGGTGGCGGAGCGCCTTATGACTCGGCAGCCAGAGGTTCCCGCACTGCATCGTCACCTGTAGGAGAACCGCCGCCATCTGCAGGCGGGTCACAAGGACCGCTTGGAACTATTTCCAGACGGTCCTTGAGCCAGGTGTGTTTGTGTCGCCCCTCCTGCAGGCACAGACCTCCTCCAGGTTGCTGCCCATGAGTTCGGGCACGTCCTGGGCCTGCAGCACTCCCGGGAGCCGGGAGCCATCATGTCTGCCTACTACTCCTTCTCCTACCCGCTGAGGCTGAGCGAGGATGACAAGCAGGGCATCCAGTACCTGTATGGGGCTCACCCACAGGTGCTGCCCTCTCCGCCGGCCCCGCCTCCACCGCCATCCAACCCAGAGACCAACGAGATCCTCCCGAATGTGAGTGGCAGAATTTTCCTGAGTTTGTCAAAACTTCTAGTACCAGAACATTTGGAAAATATCAAAACCGACTGAAACAAAAAAGGTTCTTAAAATTTTTGAAAGTGAAAAATTAAATCTAAACACAAAACAATAATTCACATAAAATTACAGCACAAAAGTCTAATTCAAGGCTCTGGAGGGGAAGTCAAAGGCACAATCCAACCATTCTCCAAACAGGCAGCAGGAACTGAAGGAATGCTAACTTCCTTAGCATTAGCCGAAGAGCAAAACTCAGCTGATTCACTTCCCACTGTTACAAGACTCCAACCATGACGCGGTGGATTTGGGCGGCTGAGTTCAGCTTCTTAGACGCGGTTGAGTCCTGGCTCGTCGGAATCAGGAATCATTTTATGATGAAGACCCTCGACAAGAGAAGGGATAAACATAAACAGACAAAAACGCGGCCATCGGCCAAATCATTTCTCAAAAATCCCAATCCTTATCGGCCCGCAACCTGAAAACCAACATGGCTGCTGTTTTTCTGATGCTGTGCTCACGTTGGCCTCCAGCTTCATGTTTCAGTTGCTGGGACTGAAGTGTCAAGTTCTGGCGAAAGCAAAGATTTTTGTTTTCTTTCATCAAAGATGAAGAAAAACCAGCAAACCAAACAGATGATTAACATAGTTGCAGCTTAACGTGCTGTCAATCAACCAACTGATCGATGAGGTCCCTCGCTGGGGTCATCTACTGGTGACCAGTGAGACCAGTGAGCTCTGTACTGGACCTGACCGCAGTCGTCAGATGTGGAGGCTCCGCCACCTCCTCGCCCCTCAGAGCTTCTCACAAACTTCCATCTAAAGACCATTTTCTCCTGTAAAACTCATAACTGGGAGGTTTTTCATCTTAAAACCACGGAGCGCCTCATCACAGCTCTGTGGTAATAAAATCTGTGTTGATGTGGACCGTCGAGTACAAGAAGTAGTTCTGATATCTTCATCGCTCTGCAGCCCGTAAATCACCCTCACATCCTCCAGCTGCTATAAAAATCTGGCGTTTTGAACTTGAAACTGCATGTTTGCTGCATGAGGGCATGAACATGTGTCTTAATTCCAGCCTGACGCCTGCCAGACGGACTTTGATGCCGCGTCTATGATCCGGGGAGAGCTGTTCTTCTTCAAGTCGGGCTACGTGTGGCGGATCCGGGACGGGCATCTGGAGAGCGGCTACCCGGCGCTGGCGTCCCGTCACTGGAGGGGCATTCCAGACAACATCGACGCTGCATTTGAAGACAAGTCGGGGAACATTTGGTTCTTCCAAGGTGGGAAACAATGATATGGGGTTGATGGGATCCTGTGAGGTGAGGGTCAGAGGCAGGAAGCGTCGCAGCAGGACTCCCGTCGTCAGGAGGCAGGATCGCGCTCGCACTGCCTTTTTTCCTTTTTTAGGGGCATAAAATCTGCAGAATTATGTGCAGAACCTGGAATTAAACTTCTGAAAATGAATGACTGGCAGTTGTGATGAGGATTGATGTTAGTTGAAATATTTAGAATAATAAAATATTAATAAACTACCGTTTTATGGCAGGGTTTTTTTTGTTTTTTTTTTGAGTGGAGCACAAAAACAAAGACATGCAGACGGTTCAGTTCTCAGCAAACTGAGGGGTTTGAGTCCAAGATGGAGCCGCTGCTGAACGGAGAATGAGTTTCCAGGCAGCTCAAACGAGTGCAGATCTGTTGCTCTGTGTTACTGTGGTCGATCGCTACTTCCTGTCCTGAACCAGTCAATTGTTCCTTTTCTAGAGGGTTACAGTAGTTAGTTTGGCCGGTATCGTCCGAGCCATCGACCACACACCTGTAACTCTCCACAGATGAGAACTACTGGGTGTTCGATGCCGAGATGCAGATCCGAGGCCCCGAGTCCATCAGGAACCTGGGTCTGTCAGTGTCGGGCATCCAGGCGGCGCTGCGCTGGGGTCACGACTCGAACTACAACACCTACTTCTTCAAGTCCGGCAGCTACTGGAGGTTCAGCCCCCGCGAGAACCGCGTGGAGTCCATCTACCCACGCAGCATGCAGGACTGGAGCGGCATCCCCAACGACGTGGACGCTGCCTTCAGGGACATTTACGGTAAGAACCGACACCAGTGAACGAACGCTGGAGAATTGTCCTTGTGGGATGAACTTGTTTTGTTCTCATGTTCGTTTGAGGCTTTCAGGCCTCAGATGGATTAGAAGTGGAAGAAATGTGTAGTTTATGGTCGCTTGATTCCGACTCCCATCCTGCGTATTCAAGGAGAGGTGTGAGTATCTTGGCCTCCAGCCCTGAGCTCCAGCTTGATGTGTGCGTCTCTTCCAGGCTACGCTCACTTCATCCGAGGGCGACACTACTGGAAGTTTGACCCGGTCGGCATGAACTCTCTGGAGGGGTACCCGCGCTACGTCGGCGTGGATTTTTTTGGTTGTAGAAACATGTGAGTTTTTTTTTTTTCTTCTCATTTTCAAACAATGAAGAGGAGTTTCTGGAACAGAGACGTTGGTTTGTTGGTACTGTGGACTCAAGAGGACGAGGCGATCTCCTTTCAACCCATTTATGCTTTACTTCATTTACTCGCCGTCTTCTCAGGAAAACCGTTCCCTCAGACTCAGCACCTCCTGTGCAGCTATACTCATATTTATTTTTGCACACTTTGTCACTGTAAGGCTGAGCTCTGGGCCCCAGTATCAACCACACCTCCTTTCTTTGAGCCTGAAATGGAGAATTTTCGACTGGTTTTCGGTCACAGACAGAACCAGCACAGACTCTTACTGGCCGGACAGAACACTTTCCATTCAACGGTTTCTCATCATGGGTGGACGCACTGGTTCTCAGGGGTTTGAGGAGTGACAACAGACTAGAAGCCTGACAGGTGATGGTTCTGACACTTAAACTTTAAGGTTCTAGTGGGTCATATGGGACGAGCAGGACTGAGCACGCTCTCACGACTGAGCCAGTTAGCCCTCCGCTAACCTAAACACAGATGAATATTCAAATCGCATGTCTCTTCTGGACTTTTCCAAATTTAACCAAACCAAATAAAAAAACAAAATAGTGAACGCACTACAGCTTTAAAACCATGGGGAAAACAGTCACGTGACAAGACACAGGAACAGGAAGTGTCCCAAATCATTGCACTGAACAATACACCTGATTGGCTTATCTGTCTCTGGAGGCGGGTCTTACAAAAAAACTAATTTCAGAGAAATTTGGGAAAAAACTGCCAACACAGTGTCAACTGGTCTCCTCATGGTATTATTGGTAAAGGCTCTCTGTGAATGTAGGGAATGTGCAGAAATAATTGATGTAAACCTAAGAGACTGAGCGGACAGCTCACTGACAAGGAGCAACATCAGGAAAATCCTGTTGACCTCTGCTCAGCGGCTCAGCAGCATCATCAAAGTCAGACGCCATCAGTAGTGTGACGTTAGCATCACACATTGTACTGACATTAATTGACCTGACGTCCAACCAACATGAACCAAATATCAACATCTCTAAAGAACGTCAACTTTTAGGGAAAGTCTCTTGTTGTCCATCGTCTCCAGAGACAGACAAGAAGACAGAGCCCTTCCTCTAGGAAGCTGAGACCCAGGCTAGTTAGCTTAGCCCAATGGCTGGTGGTGGGTGGGAAGTGTTAGCATCAGCTAGCTCGGGGCCATGCTAGTTAGCTTAGCCCAATGGCTGGTGGTGGGTGGGAAGTGTTAGCATAAGCTAGCTCAGGTCCAGGCTAGTTAGCTTAGCCCAATGGCTGGTGGTGGGTGGGAAGTGTTAGCATCAGCTTGCTCAGGTCCAGGCTAGTTAGCTTAGCCCAATGTCTGGTAGTGGTTGGGAAGTGTTAGCATCAGCTAGCTCAGGTCCAGGATGCTGGTGTGTCCAGCAGGAACCCTCCTCCTCCTCCTCATCATCCTCAGTAGCAGCAGTCGCTCTTCTAGTCCTCAACAAACCTTTGGTTCTGTTGACCCAAGTTCCAGTGGAGCTTTGGAGGTGCTGCGTCAAATCACTGCTCCCAGTCAGGAAAGTAGTTCCGGCTACGTGTCTGATTCTACCACTACAATGTCTCCTCATGTTAAACTGGTGTTCATCACCAAGGTTACACACAACCCTCCTGATATTAATGCAGGCAGAGAGGGAGCTACGCTAACACTTCCCACCCACTACCAGTCATTGTGCTAAGCTAACTAGCATGGCTCTCAGCTCCCTAGAGACGGCTCTCTACCTTCTGGTCTGGTCTTCCTGTGTCTGTCTGGATATTGTTTTCACT
The DNA here is from genome assembly GCF_037954235.1 of Aulostomus chinensis. Taxonomy (NCBI): domain Eukaryota; kingdom Metazoa; phylum Chordata; class Actinopteri; order Syngnathiformes; family Aulostomidae; genus Aulostomus; species Aulostomus chinensis. The sequence continues at coordinate 1,798,467 of NC_141325.1, forward strand.
TCTGCTGCAGAAGGAATGAAGAGGCTTGGAGCTCGGAGCAGTGCAGTGCTCATCATCACGTATTTGGGGGCGTTTGCTCACTTCAACCAGACAGACACTGGGTTTTTATTTTTTCACATGCAGGCTAAAGACTTGCTAATGTTCCACCAAGTAGGTCACTTAATCCCTCCATGTGGAATCACTCACGCGTTCACACGTTCTCCCTCTATTAATCGTCAGTAATGTTGCTTTTCTGTCCTGATAGTTTGAAGTCGTTTCTAGACTTCAGTCCACATTAAAGAACAATGATGTCACTCCTCAAACGTGATGGTGTTGCTGGCTATCACTCACCCTTCTGGGCCTCAGCCGCGTGCAGGAACAGCTCTTTGGCGCCATCTAGAGTGCAACACCATCATCCTGCAGGAAGAGATGGTGACATTTCCTCATAATTTATGTGAAGTTTAAATATGGTGCTCCGTTCAAGTGTAACACATTTCAGGGACTGCAGGATCAGCAGCTCTCCACCTGGTTTCCAAAATGCAAGCGGAGGTTTTCAGAGATTTCACTTTTGATTTTTCAGGCTGCATCGTTGCTTTCTTAGACAAGTGTGAACAGAATGGTGCTAAAATCCTCTTCACCAGGTCGAGAGCCACCGCGCCAGCCAATGTGACATTTCTCTGGCTGCAGGAGTTCAGACATGAAGACTCAGTGCAGATGTTCATCAGATGTTGGTTTGCCAGTGCAGGACACTGACGAGTCGGGTCTCATCCAGACTTTGATGTCATTTTCATCTTTTCTACAACTCAAAAGTGTTAAACAGTGAGCTGCTTTGAAATACATGATATTTATACACTAAAACCTACAAAGCAAGCATTTGTTGTACATACATGTTTTGGATTATGATTTTTTTTTTTTTACTCAATTGTAATCTCAACCTTGTACATTAAATTGTATGAACTGTTTTCTTTTTAATAAAACTGTAACCTTTTACTGAGCTCGGCTGCCTCTGAAGCACCAGCGCTGACGCGCCCTCACCTGCCTTTCCTTCATCAAGAATCCGGTTCTATGAATTACACAGAGAAGTCCTAACCACCATGTTTGTAAGCTGTAAAAAAAACAAACACGGACATATTTTTGGTCAAATATTAACATTAGAATTATTCAAATAAATATCAAAATATGTCAAACTTATTTTGTCAGAAATGTGTTTCATACTTGCATCAAGTTCCACATAAATATTCTACATTTAGATAAAAGATGTGTTTCTTCTAAAGGCTTAAAAGAATGCGCACATTTTTCAGCGAAGGTCTGTTGTCCATCATCAGATAAGAAGACAGCTCAGCTCCGTCTCAGGAGGCGATGGACGATGAGAGGCGTTCCCTAAGAGGTGACGTCATGTTTGGATGGTAGCAGCGTCTGTCATGCCACCAGGTTTGCTTCCAAACTCAAAGAACTGGTGACCGACGACAGGTCACGCTGGATCGCTGCACATCTGGACGAAGAAGACAGAATCCTAGAAGACACTGAGCAACAAAGCCTCAACACCCAAACACAGGAAATGTTAGACATGCGCGTCTTGCAGGTCTGTTCAGTAACGAGCTGCCCCATAAACGGCTCATGTGTGCAGGTGCCGAGTCCGGAGGCCCTGCTACTGTACATCCTGTCTGGTTTTCATGGCGCTCAGCAGTTGTTGGTCACATTCCAGGTTAATGAGCGCGTCCTGGGCCCCATGGCCACCAACGTCCCCTGGGCTGCTGTGAAACCCTCAGTGTGAGGCTTTATGGGGCTGTTTGGACTTGGGCTGCGATTCATGGCTGCTTTGAACTGCAGGTATCGGACGACTGGTTCTGCTGTGGTGTCGGGGTGGAAAAGGCTCGGCTCTGTTGGCAGGATGAGAACTACATGAAGGAAGTCGGCTGTTAGCGTGGAGGGTTCAGCAAATATCCCACCAACAAAACCTCTGCAAACAACAGCCAAAACTGGTGCAACGCCAACACATCTGATGGACCAGAGCTTTGACTCGTTCAGCTTCAGCTGCTCTCCGTCATGAGAGTTCGGCGAATTCTGCCTCCAATCTTGAGAAACAACAAACATCCCAGCACGGTCATTTATGATGTGACAACAAAACTGCTTTTCCTTCCAGAAGCATTTGCTCACGTGACGGCGGTGAGAACACAACAATCAAACAAGAATCAGAGCGAGTGAACATCAGCCAAAGGACACGCGAAGCCAGTCAAGCTCAATGACTTTTTATTTTGTAAGAATTATTAAAACGTACAAAAAGACAACAAATACAACATAATATATTATCTGAGACTGGTGGTGTGTATTTCTCCCTCTGTGGTCGGATAAAGAGAGTCAGTGGTCAAAGTGAGAGAGGAAGTATTCCACGCCACAGGTCGGAGGGAAACACGAGGGAGGGAAATCTTCTACCGAGGCTTCGCCAAACAGAACATCATATGAAAAATGAAAATTGACACTGAACAGCTGACCGAGGACACGGAGGTCGAGCAGAAAAGATATCCAGTGCGTGTTGGAGGAACCAAGTTGGGCCGTACCTCAAACAGAGAGCATTGTTCCAGTAGGGGGCGCCGCTGCCTCTTCACCTACCATGCAGGTGCCGTGTTTGCGAGTCGCCTCATTCGCCTGCGGAGGAAACAAAGGAGTGTCAACTTAAAACTCGCCCGCTGTCATCAACACAAACAAGTAGTCAGCCAAGAGATGGGATCCGCCCACTCAGCAGGCTCAGCTCCTCCCCACAGAGTGTTTTCTTAGTCTCTTTTCAGTCACAGGTTCTTTCTCCAGGAACAAGTAACCTTTGTCTTAACAGCAAGAATACAAAGAAACAGCAAAATGGTTTTTTTAAACATTTTCAAAACGACTTCAAAAGCTGATTCCAAGCAGGCTGCTGCTTTATGATGTCATCGCTGCTGCGTCGTCGCCTGTGCTACTGCCATCTACTGGACGAGAGCTTTTCTGTTTGCCAGCTGATGAATTAGCCAGCTCTTCCAGAGAGTGCAGAGGAAACACAGATGTGGTTCCAGGCAGCATGAAGGGGACTTAAGTGGGACAACAACATGTTGGGACTTTGATGGTAAAAATTCACAGACGATTTCTATCATTACTAATTTCGATAAACTAGAAGGAAGCAGCATTTTACAGGTCAGAGGCTCCGGAGAGGCAGGATCTTTGTCCCCTCAGCAGGGACTTGAAGCTGAGACTCACCTCGTGTTTCTGTCCTGGTCTCTGATCTTCTTCTCCATCTCTGCATCTGTGAGCGTCTCCAGCAGGGGGCACCACTGGTCAGCATCACCTGTGTTTCTAATGGCGATCTCTACCGTGGGCAGCGGGTTCTCACTGCCGGCAGACCAGACATGTTAGCTTCACCCACTGCAAGCAACCAGTCGCCGAGCATCTGGTGATTATTTTGTGTAAATTCACGACCACGTTCGACAAACACCACAGGAAGTTTACGACCTTTGCCAGCACTTTGTGTCATAGCGACTAAACTGTCGCCACTGAACAGCTGCGCTCTCAGTGGTGCGTTTACAGAAGAGCGCCAGATGTTTGGTGGACACAAAACATAGTGATGTCATCCTCTCTGACACTAAACAGAATGAAACTCAACACCCAGCGAATGCTAAACACAGTCGCATTTCCTGGTTTCTTTCAACTTTCAGGTCGTACGACTGCTCCTCAGTATCCCTCTACATCCTCCTTCCTGAAGGGGGCGCACTCCCTACCTGAAGGCGTAGGTCCGCTGGTGCCAGCTCAGTTGACCCCGGATGCTGTAGGCGATGGTGGTGACGAACTCCCCCCCCAGGCCCAGCTCAGAGCACAGCTTCAGGGCAAACTTCTCTGGAGAATTTTCCCTCTCAGACATGTCCCACTCAAACTGGTCCACCAGCGAGATGTTCCCAACATGGATGTTCAACTGGAAGGGAAAAAAAAATCATTGATGAACTCGGAGCTGACGGGATCTTTGTGGAGACCACGATCCATGACTCGAATCTGGAGCCTCACCTTGATGATGACCCTCTGGTCTGTCTGGTCCTCCAGGATACTGTCTGTGGGATAGGACTCGATCTGCTGACGGATGGCGGATGCGATGGCGGGGACGAAGGCCAGCGGATTGAGGTCCAGGTCATCACACAGGATCTCAGCGAACATCTCGGGCGTCATCAGCTTCTCTGGAAAGAAAAGAATCGCTTTATTCTTTTCATTTTCAATTCTGATGGAAGCTCCTGATGCTGAAGCTTCAAGTTCTGCCTCGACACCAGGGGCCACAAGCTCGGAATGCCGGGATATTACCGTTCATATTCCAGGTGAACGCATCCCGGAGCTTCTGTCCCTCAATCTCCATGTCCAAGCGAATTGGAACCAGAACTTCAGACTGAGTGGCGTTCTCATGGATGACCGCCGGGTCGTGGTCATCAAAGCTGAGTGAGACAGTCCACACATGTAAATGTTTAACTGGTATTAACCCGGCTTCTCAAACGTGTGAGGCTTCTTAAAGGTGGAGGACTCCAGGCTTTCACCGGAAACGTGTTTGTGGTCAGAACTTGACCAACGACATTTACACCTGCTACTCAGAAGCATCGCCACTCAGAGGAGATATGGTTGCGATGTGATCGTGCTCTTTCACGCTAAACCTTTCACATCCACTGAAGATGGCGAATGTATGCTGCAGGTCACACTGTCACCTCGTTTGAGCTCCAGTTACACAACAATGGCATTCGCGTTTCCAAACGCTTCCATCACTCACCATAGTGGGAAGGTCCTCTTCTTGTCGCGGCCCAGTCGGCTGCGGTTGATGGTGGTGGAGCAGGGCACAGCGTCGAGGTGGTGAGAACTGTTGGGCAGAGTGGGAACCCACTGGCTGTTCCTCTTGGCCTTCTGCTCCCTGGAGACAGAACAACAAAAGCAGACGCGAGACAGTCAGGTGACGCTTTCCTCCTCAAATTGGGACATTCACGTCACGGAGATCCGTACCTGAGGTAAGCGGGCGGCTCTGTGCTGATGGAAACAGCTTTGTACTTCTCATCGTTTCCGTCAAGGATCTCCTCGACCTCCGAAGCCTTCAGCAGGGTCACGCTGGTCGCCAGCTGGGTGTAACCGTGATCTGGGCGACGGACACGAGAGCACACTCATGCAGCAACAGTCCACTGGGTTCAATTCTTGCTAAGATTCCAGTTTCTCTGTTATAAAGAACGCCTGCAGGACTTCCCCCTCAAAAAGGAACACACCTCAACGGTTCTGTCAGTTCTCATTCTCAAATTACACTTCTGTATGAAAAAATCCACAGAACACAGAAATCTGAGTGGATATTTGATGAGCGGGACATGCTTGCTCTTGCTTCCTGTTGTGGGTTGAAGGACTCAAATACATCTTTTAAATAAAGCTGAGACCTTTGGATCTCGTGAGAATGTTTTTGCTTTGACCAACTGTTCACTCAATTTTGTTCAATGTAGGGTAGAAACACAAACGTTACACAACAGTTGAGCACAAAGTGCTAACATTTATTGTCGTCTTTTTTCACTTTATGATTGTGTATTATAGTTTTTTTTACTGTAGTTTATTGTAGTTTCTGCTATTTATTGCTCTGTAATTTTTCTGCTGCTACTTCTCTGTTTCTGCTGATGTAACAGAAACGATTCCCCCACTGTGGGACGCATAAAGGCTTTTCTTATAGTACATAAAGTGAAATAGTAGAGAGAGAGAGAGAGAGGGAGACAGAGAGAGGGAGGCAGAGAGAGAGAGACAGAGAGAGACAGAGGGAGGGAGAGAGGGAGAGAGAGAGAGAGAGAGGGAGACAGAGAGAGACAGAGACAGAGAGAGACAGAGAGGGAGAGAGGGATGCCCAGGACTGACCGTGTGATGACTCCACTATTTTCTTGCGTTCTTCTACGGATGCCAGTTTTCTCCATAGCGACGGGTATCTCTTATACAGGGAGCCTCTGAACATACGCAGGTAGTTTCCCACCTGAACACAGAAACCCAACCAGGAGCATGAAGCCAACTCTCACATCCTGAACTTGTGGAGCGATCAAAAACTGTATGAATGCAATTCTGATGTACTGATCTGACGCTGTATATCGATCTAAGGACCAAGGACACGGTGTAATCCATGACGTATCTGAAGATGGATCCACCATCTTTGTTTAAGACTCCCGTGTCGCGTCCACATGATCATTTCCACAGTCAACTTTATTTGTTCTCTCTAAAGAACAGATGCGTATTCATGCCATTTTGGTGCGAGTTTATAAATTGTGGAAACAAAATTTTAGTTTCTTGATCGTGCAACTGGTTGAAGTTCTGGATGTACACTGTCTGGTATGGACAGCAGACCCCAAAATGAATCAAAGCGAAATAACACTGTGGCAGATAACCTGACATCAGCAAATCTGGCATAGTTAGTTGTTAACTATGCTCTTGCGTGGGTTTGGACTGCTAGTTTACCACTGGATTATTCAACAGAACATTTACAGGAAAACAAACGAATTACTAGGCTTCATTGTCACTGGTTGTTGCGGGCAGGGTCTCCGACAATAAGCCACAGACCCACTCAAGTCCGTGGGACGTTTTCCCTCTCATTATGGTTTCGAGTTACTCATATTCAACATCTAGTTGGTGCAACAAAGCCGCTTGATCAAGTCAAACCAACCAGAATCGGACCTTCGGTGTTTCACGGAGCAGTTGATGAGCACCAGCGAGCTCAGGAGGACCGAGCCAGCTGGTGTTACCCCGAGGGAGGGCGAGCGTTTCCCGCTACAGGACGACCTTCTCTGCTTAACTCAAAATACTTAAACAACGAGTTGCGTACCAGCAGTTATTATCAGCTTAATTACCAGCACAGCTGAAATAAATGACCGAGTCTTCATGCCCTCCTTTCAGTTAGCATCGTTAGCTTGCTACCTGTTAGCCAACCGGCTATCATGCGACAATAAAACGAGATTTCCGCCAGATGGGAACTTAGTGGTTGTGGAAGCTCGGGTAATTAGTGACGTACTAACCTCCGACCCGATCATGTAAAAGTCTCCATCCTCCTCCAGCTGAAATTTCACAGGTTTTTGCCCAAACGTCTTGCTAAGCGCCATACTGACATGAAAAAACAAAGCTGTGCCACTGCGCAGGCGCAAATGGGAGGATCGTCCTGTCGCTGAGTGATGGCGTCACAATATGGCAATTTGTTTTCTCTCTCAAATGTTTGTTTCAGCCAGTGGTTTTGTCTCACTCATGATTTTGAAAGGTTCATAAATTCGTTTGAATGCATTAAATAGGAAGTTAACAGATGACCTCATTTTTAACATTTAATCGCTAACGGTAGACGGCTGACTGATATCTGCACCATCATTTTCACCTCACAAAGCTCTACATCAAGCTGTCTTTTACCAGCTAAAACCCAGGTTGGAATTATGTCCTTACTTTTTTACATGCAAAATTCAAACTACTTTTGACTCTCAAAACGGGACACGTCACACGACCGATATTTACAGTGTCATTCTGATCAGTTCCGACTTATTTCATGTACCTTTGAATATCCACCCCAATCAATAAATGCTAAAAGATTGAAGTTCTAAACTTTACTGAACAAAATTCTAACTGCTCGCAATGTGATTATAACCAGTCATTCTGACACTGATGTTCCACTGCTGCTTTAGCTATCAAATACTAGAACAACGCATCACACCCCTCCGGTGACAGCACCGTCAAAGCTACCTGAAGAAAGTAGATTCTTCCATTCACTTTAGCTAACGCTAACCATGTAGTTCCCTCCAGGGAACCTGCAAAGTGAGAAGAGGAAAAAGACGAGATCCCCCGAGGCACCAAACGTTGGGCTGGGGTCGTTGAGGGGTCACGGGGTGACTGTCGGTGATTCTAAAGAAGGACTGACGTGCTGCTGAGCTGGAATCAGATCCTCTGATGTAAATAGCAGAGAAACGTAATGCTCAAGTATTAGAGGGGGGATTTCTGTTAAAAACCTGCTGACGGTAAAACCTCAACATCGTTAACCTCAGTAGGGTTGAGACACTTTAATCGCTGCTAAAAGGTAAACAATCACGGAATTCCTGAATCTTCCCAAGCAGGAGGCAACAGTCATTCTTTCATCCAAGCAAAAAAAGAGAAAAACAACCAGCCGTTTTTCTGCTTTTATAAACTTAATGTTTATTTGTATATACATGAATATATTAATCTATAACCAAGAAAGGAGAGAATGTACAATGCAAAACAAAATCTCTATATACAAATCAATAAATAAACAAACACATAATCAAGGACAGTTTTGTTTTCTAGATCAGTTTTGTGTTCTTGGGGAAAAGTAGGAAAAACAAATGAGTGCAGTTAGAAAAAGTTCTGAAATCCTTTGTTGAAATGGAAAATGGCACCCGAGCAACAGTTCAGGGGAACAGAAAACAACGCAGGGAAAACAACACACACACCAGCTGGTTTCCAGGCTTGCTTTGTTTTTTTTTCTCCTTGTAAACGCAGCCTTTTTTGATCGAACTCGCACAGAATCAGGTCAAATCACAACGTCATGGCAACACGGGTTACAACGAAGAGCTCAACACGGACCGGTCCAACATCGACCTCATCAGCACAGAGACACGACCAGGGGCAGGAACTCGCTCTGGAGCCGGCAGAGTACAGCTGCTGCAGAACCACCACCAGAACCCGAGCGGTTCCCCTCCAACCACACGCCCAACTCATCGAGAACACTGATGTGTTTAAAAGTCAGGAAACTCCATGAAAAGACTGAAAATGCAAGAGTCAAGTCAAACACGTAAATTCAACTGGGCTCCGATGCAGAAAAAAGATTCAGGAAATCGCTGAGCCCTTTAAAACGTTAGGATTCACACCTTCACCAGCGAAACCCACAGACACTCGTTCACGTCTGGTTTTCCTTCAGGGTCTTTGACAACCTGACACGGTTTATTTGCGTTCACCTGAGATAAAAAAGGGGATATATTTCTTTAAGACAGATGATTTTTTCCAATGAAAAATGGCATTATACAAATTTAGAGCATATACTTTTCATAAAAAAAAAGAAGCCTTTTTTTAATGAAAAGAATGTCAATTCACAAACTCATGATAACCAACAACATTTTCTTTAAATATACGGCATCAGGAAGAACAGGGCAGCAACGCGTCCAAGAAAATTTGTTCAACTTAAAAACGGGGATGCTTTTTCCTCAGGTGAGTGCAAAATGCTTTCATCGAAGTTGGATACAAAAACTTACAATCACCTGTGCTTCCTTTATCAAAGCCCCTGAAACCTCAGCAACAAGAGGAACCTCAGGGTCTTATGACATCATCAGATCCAGATCTAATCGACCGTTCCACGACTTACCATCCTACGCTATTTCATCAAGATCCATCAACAACTTTTTGAGTTATCCTGCTAGCCATCAAACCAACACCGGCGATCACATGACCTACTAAAGTGATTGACAGTGTGCAGGTTCCTTACAATTCACCCAGGAAGTAACTGGACGTAACGTCTGGTTGGAGAGGAAACGCGCTTCACGGTGGGGACGTAGGCCAGAACCGGGGTCTCAGCAACGGCCCCCCTCTGACAAACTTTTTTGCTTCAAGTAAGTTTCTCGTTTTTCTCCACAGGAAGGCGACACTGGCCTCGACACCGGGTCCAGACATCTTTGTCTTAGTGTTCTCTCCCTTTTTTGTTTTAGACAAAAGAAAATTAAATGCAACAACAGTAAACAGACACATCGTTTTCACTGTGAAAGGCAGACGACTGTTAAAAGCAACTTCTCCCTTGCCTTCATTTTTGGCACATGTAGGGTCACGCCTGCCGCCCTCACTGCTCGCCACAAGGACCAGCGAGAGGCGAGGATTCACTACTCACACCAGTAAGAGACAATGAGACTTTTCCCGCACAGTGCTCGACGTGACACGCCGGTCGACGGGGGCGGAGTCAAAAAGTCAAAGGTCACAGTGTTCAACAGTGAAGGGTTCCATGCCACAGTGGCGCCGACAACATCCACCCAGCCGCTGATCACCGTATTGCTTTCACAGGTGTTTTTTTTCACTCCAATCACAAAGCTTCATTAATTCGACCATTTAGAAAATTTAAACTTCATGCAAGTGAATTTTTTTTTTTTTAAAAGGCAAAATATGGCCACAGGGTCATCCAGGCAAATGCAGTGTTGAAGTGATATGAACGAGAAAAAAATACAACCTCAGATATGCACCTTCTTTTAACTCGTGTTCTCCTCCACTTCCCAGAATGCTGTGCACTCAGAATGTGAGATGAGAGCCACTTCACTTTTTGGGGTAATTTTCCAAGTGTCCATCATCCTCCAGACACAAAGATACAGCCCCTCCTCTAGAGAGTTGACACCCAGGCTAGTTAGCTTAGCACAATGACTGTTAGTGGGTGGGAAGTGCTAGCATCAGCTAGCTCAGGTCCAGGCTAGTTAGCTTAGCACAATGACTGGTAGTGGGTGGGAAGTGTTAGCGTAGCTGCGTCTCTGCCTGCATTAATATCAGGAGGGTTGTGTGTAACCTTGGTGATGAACACCAGTTTAACATGAGGAGACGTTGTAGTGGTAGAATCAGACACGTAGCCGGAACTACTTTCCTGACTGGGAGCAGTGATTTGACGCAGCACCTCCAAAGCTCCACTGGAACTTGGGTCAACAGAACCTGATGAGGCTGATGCTCAACCCCCCCCCCCCCCCCCCGCTAGTTAGCGTAGTTTTGCACCCGAGGAGGGGCTCCATCTTGTTGTCTGGCTCCAGTGATGCTGGACAACAGCAAACTCTCAGTAAAAGTTGGTGTTTTCCTGTAAGAAGAACTCAACCCTGGTGGTGCCACCACATCGAGTGCACTCGGCAGTAAGCATTCCACTTCCACCGCTGACTGACCCCGATCTCATGAAATAAAAGATCATTTAACAGTGGGATGAAGAATTAGTTGTGTATCTTTTATAAATATTACCATGTGATGTCTCTATATCCACAGGAAGAAGAGAATTGTGCCCAAATTGACCCACAAGTTGAAAGTGCAACACCAAAACAGTTGAGACTCGAGGAGGTTTCTCAGGTTGGAGTTCTCCTTCTTAAGGAAACAAAGGACAGAAGAGAGAGGTTGTTCCCTTGTGTGCAGTTTGGCATCATGGCTGTCAATCATCTGGGCTCTTTTGTCACGTTACAACTGCATTCTAGAGGGTTAGTGTCATTTAGTCTGACACGTTTCTTTTCTTTCCCCCGCCTGCTGTGAGGAGAGACCCAGAGGAGACGTCAGCGGTGAAGGAACAGGCCTGTCATGGCACATTAGGAGAGCGGTTACTGATGATGGTGAAGGACGAACCGCCATGTTGGAAGAACCCAACCACCGACGCATCCTCTGGTGCAGTGGTACGGTCCACAATGAAACAAGAGCGCAAGCGGCTCTAAATGTGGCTGTTGTTCTCTTGTGAGAGCAGAAACAGGCTTCGATCGGTTTCCAGGCAGAAACTAACGTGAGACCTGCCAGGATGATTTGGCAGAGCTGCTCCTTGATGGAGGCTCAGTACCACAGTACTTTAGGAACCACTGGAGTTTCCTGAGATCCTGGCGTCTTTCAAAGCTGATTGAGGGAGCAGAACTTCAGTGTACTTGTACTATCCTCACTGCCAGGTTTGAGCGAATGGATACACAGTGAAACATAAAACAGAACCATTCAGTTCTGAGACACTTAAATGATCATTACTGGGTTTCTGGGTTACGGTTATTTTAACAGGATGTAACAGGACAAAATTATTAAATATTTTGATAATATTTCTGATTTTTTTTGAAAAAAGGAATATTAAAATGTCCATTTCCTATTAATTTTACACAGATCAAGGATTTGTCACAGCTCTTTTCCTGGCAGTGTCGTGCTTCCACGCTGGAGGTTATTTAAGATGATCAATATTTTGAACACGTCTCCCTCAGCAGGTCCGATGTTTCCAACATCTTCCAACATGGCGGCCGGCGGTCAGAAAGCAGTGAAGTGATAATTAGCAGCACCGTATCAGAGCAGAGAGATGCAAACGAAGCAGAAGTTCTGATATCTTGTGACAAAACTATTGACAAAAACTCACGGTCCGTCTCAAAAGAATATACTGCACAGTTGATATTTACACTTGGTTTGTTTTCAGCTCACTTGTTCTCCCCACAGGAACGGTTCCAGTCGCAGGTCAAGTGTCAGAAAAGGCCGCCGCGTGCGTCCTGGTCTAGTGGTTGCTGTTCAGAATCATTAAAAAAGAAAACAGGTGACTCGTGGCTGGACATCAGGTCTCCATTTCAGACCACTTGACCTTTTCGTTTTCTAACATGGCAGCGTTCAGAGGATTAAACAGTTGTGATCTCTGGGCGCCGCCAGCATCACACGGAGAGGGAAGCGTCCAGTGGTGCCGTCCCACAGACACAGCTGACATCAGGAACCCCGGGCTGATGCGGTGAAGGCGGTGGAACACTTACATCTGAAGTTCCCTGAAAAATTAGCAACACATTCGAATGCCCGGCTGGTACACACGTCTGTGTAGACTGGCCGCCGCTTCAGACCGTTCGTTTATGTACACTCCACGCCACCAGGGGGCGGGTTTGAAGAGGTGCAAAGGCTCCAGAGGGATTCTGGGAATCAAGAAGTTGAAGTTTAACAAAAGGTGCTGAACCCCCAAAGAAGCGTGAAACAAAACCTTGAAGAGCTGAGCGACTGATGCGGAGATGTAAACAGTTGTAAACGAAAGTTGATGGACATAAAATGAAGCTTCGACACAACCAGTCACGTGATACTACAGACTGAGTGGAGGCTGGCACGCTCAGACGCTGCGGCTCCTATCAGAGCGTTTCCTGAATCAAACGCCGCCTCTTAAAGTTAACCGGAGGGTCCTGATGAGGCGACAGCTAAGTGCTAAGGTGCTCCTCTACTTCCTGCTCATCCACAGGAAGCTGGATCCTTCGCCGTCTCCTCTGGCTGCTCCGTCTTTGACCAAAACTCAGATACTTCGGGTTAGTTCGTCTCCAACGACAGTGGAGAGCGGCGTGGGGGGGAGAAAGGGTGGGACAGGAAGTGCTGCCTTTATCCTCAGAAAATCCCTTTGGCGATTTTCAGTCCCTTCTGTTTCATGCGAGGCAAAGTGGAACTTGCCACGTTCTTGGCCCGCACCGGCCGGGCCGGCCCGCGCTTCTTCAGGACAAAGTCGTAGTTGGCAGTGGAGTTCATGGCATAGAAGACGTTGGCGTTGTCTGGGATTCGAAGCTCTGCAGAGACGGAGAGACGAGACGATGGGAGATGAGGGGATGCTAGTTTAGCTAACAACAAGCTAGCAACAGAAAGGCTCGACCACAGGAGGAGACTCCTCCATCTGCTCTGATGAAACATATGAAGGCCGTCAAACTTTACCTCGACGAGGTATTCAAGCCGCTGTTCTCGTGGTTCTGGGTTAGACAAACAACCTCTGAATACAGCACTGATGTTCTTTACCTTTGTCCTCAGAGATTTTCTGCATCAGCTCGTACTCCTCCGTCTTCTCTCTCTCCAGGTTGTGTTTGATCATGGCCTTCCTGATGACGGCGGGAGTTTTGTCTTGACTCGTCACCTGAATCACAGCAGAGACATCAGGCCTGGTATTAGATATTTACTGAACCCCACTGTCATGGCGAAGCTCCAGCTGGGTTCTCCTCCTCACCAGGATGCTCTTGTACATGTTGCCGTTCTCCACATCCAGGCTGACCCTGATGATGCAGCAGTCGTCCACCTGCTGGTTGTACAGCGGCAGCGACAGCGTTGAGTAGTTTGACACGGCCGACACTGAGCGTTTGTGTGAGCGGGAAGCCGACAGCGGGGTGGAGGAGGACACGGAGGACGAGGAGGCGCTGCTGGAGCCCGAGGCCGAGCCGGAGCTGGAGCCCATCCCGGACGTGTCCAGAGACGACACAGACGTGCACTCCCAGAACTGGACGGGACGACAAGAGAGGCGAGAGGAAGGCTGAATGGTTCATTAGTGCTGCCGTTACTTTCACCGAGCAGTCGTTTGACAATCCTTTAGGATGACATCTTCAAAATGTGTTCAACGAACAACAGACATAATGGAGACGCGATCGCCACGTCATCTCCCACGAGAGAACATCTGCTACGGTGTGGGGCATTATGGGAAAGACTGGCACATCACTCACTCTCGCTCTGGTAAACATGATGCTGAAGCCAGTAGCTGATTAGCGTAGCTTAGCATAGCACAGAGACAGCTGCCTTGACTGTGTCCAAAACGGCTCCAGCTAACAGGATTTATCTGTTTGTTTCATGTGTGTTCAAGTTGTTGATCTCACAGCAGGTTATGTCATGGATACAGCGTTGGAGGCGGGGCTTCACTCATGTCTATGAAAGTTGCACACGACTGACTTCTGGTTCACACCTCAAAGAAGCTGGAGGATCACAAACGTTTCCCACACGTTTGGAACAAACATTAACACAGAGCTTCTGCATGTAAAACCTGCAGGTCTGCCTTTGCGAAAATATGATTATGATCCAAAACACAGATACTAGCATGAAATAAATAAATAAACAAGTTACTGTTGATGTGGAGTCTGAGGGCGGAGCTTCTCTCCCCAAAGCAGAGACAGAAAGCTTCACTGAAGGGGTTGAAGTCTGGACAACAGAAACAAAGACAAGCAGTTAAATATGGAATAATGCAGCAATGAACGAGTCTATGAACACACGAGTCCTTACGGGAGTCGCTCAATGATCATAATAAAGCCTAGTAAATAAATAACAGCCTCTTTCCTGCTCACCTTCCTCTCGTGTCCCTCAGGGGAGTCAGACAGGAAGCTGGCGATCACATCCTCCAGGTCAGAGCCACTGGAGCTGACGGAGGTGAAGCTGAGGGCGTCGCCACTGTCCCCCCCACCACCTTGGTATGGTCTGTAGTGGGAATGGTCGAAGGACTTGGAATGAGAGCCTGCAGTGCTGGCGCCGGCCTCCGTCAGCTGCCGACTAGAGACAAAAGATGATTTGTAGCGTTGTGTTCGAGGGTAAATACCGTTGGACTGTCATGACAGCGTCACCAGCATACTGATGTGGAACGTGTCATTCACTTGACTGACATCTGGAGGCAGATGATGATGTCATGTCAGTGAGCAGCTGCTCGCACTTTTTATTCATTTTTCACTTCCCACCCACTAGCATCATGGTGCTAAGCTAACTAGCCTGGGTCCCAGCTCCCTAGAGGAGGGTCTCACTTCCTGTCTGATTCTGAGGACGGCAGACATAAAGTGACTCCTCACTGTCACTTACTCGCTCCAGCGTTTCATGATTCCACCGTTTTTCTTGGCTCTGAGCGTGTTGCTGGCCGACTCCGACAGGGGCTCGATCTCACAGGACAGGTTGTAGCTGTGGGAAGAGAAGTCAGGAGGATGATGATGTCATTTTGAAGCCAAGAGTGAGAGAACAGCCATTCTGTCAGCTTCGGAGGGTTGACCACAACCGCGGCGCGCCGTTTAATCTCAGCGGTGGACGAACTGACCTCTCTGCTTCGCTGAGCTTGTCCACACATGAGAACCACTCCCGGAAGTGACTGTCCTGAGTGAAACTGTAGTTGTTGGAGGCCAACTGGAGCAGTTTGATTTGAGCGATCACCTCAAACTCCTGCAGAGAGAAGGGAGAGCAAATAGTTAAGATTTTCATTTGTGTGGTGGCTCAGTGGGATTTCTTTTCACCATGACTGCTAAATTGTGAGAATAATTGTGTGAATCCAAACAAGAAACTCCACGTACCTTTCGTCTCTTCTCGAAGTTGATCAGCCCACCCTGAAAAGAGTCAAATAAAATGAGGAGTGATGGTTAAACCTCACTGAAGTGATACAAGCGTGAAGTATCAGGTCAAAGAACAGAGAACTGACCTCAGTGTAATCCTTCATGGCCGTGTCCATCATCACCAGGTCCGTCAGGAAGGTGCCCAGGTAAGGAATGGTCCCCTGCATCACCCCCTGGTCCCAGAGCACAGTCAGGTTCACACATGCAGCCACTCAGAATGTAAATCTACAGTTACAGTGAGAGTTTTCTCTCCTCCTGTTTCTGCTGAGATGAACCAGACTGCAGGGACTTCCCTAGCCACTAGACGGAGCTGTTGGTACAAACTTGATCCTGATGACTGATCTCAGGCAGGGGGTTTACATTCATAGTTGCAGTGGTTGCTATAGTTACAGCTCCAGCAAGTCATTTCATCAGACTACTGTTATTACAAACTGGGGAAAACGGATTTATTTACAGAAATATGTCTGCATCTGAATGTCTCTGAGGGTGCTGGACTTCCTCCCCGTGTCATAAACCAGACTAGGCATGTGAAATGGAAAGTTAACGTCAGGAACAGAAACGTACTGGTAGATATTCACGAGTCTCATCGGTGGCAACTGAATGGTTCCCTTTTCAATGAGCCTGGAACATGTTTGAATTGGGTTTAACTTGAGTTATTGAGCTCTGGAGAAGTTCTGCCACTGTTTGCGTGGACAATAAAGTTTATCCATCTAGTTATTGCAACATGTATTACAACACTACAAATATAGGACTGGTCTATTGTCCTGTGTGGTGCGTGGATCTTCTGTGGTACTGACTCAAGCAGTACCAGGCAGTACCACAGAAGATCCACTTTTGTAAACATCACGTCAAGGAGCAGAGCGTTCAAAGGCAGCTGAACGAGGCTGATGAGGACTCGTGGACCCACCAGGTCTCTCTGCTGCTGGTGTCTCCTCTGAGCTCGTTTGGGGTTGATCTCCAAAGTGGCGAACTTGGACGTGCCCTCCTGTGGAGCAGAAACAGTCCACATTCAACAAATATACTGCAGATGCGACAGATGAAGTGGCGATAAAACATGTGACAGCGGGTTTTTCTGATATCCCACACTTCCTGATGTCATTCTACAGCCCTGGTCAGTGCTAGTTGGGGCTTTTTAAAATGCTCCGTTTACTGTACGCTAGGGTGCCCCAGCAGAGGTCACCCCCTGTAACCTGCATCCTTTATGTCCCTGAAAGCATGTTAACACCTTCAGCTCTCCACAAAAAGTTACTTCAGAGACATCTACAAAGCCGACTCTGAGGAGGGAGGCCATCTGAGTGAGTCCAGAGATGCATCATCTCCCAGTGAAGCAACATCCAGGGCTCTGTAACTGGAAACGGCAGCCAGTCCGGAGCTGATAGCACCAGCCAGACCACGCCCCGAGGTCTTCATTACACGCAGCCGTTATCTACACCTGCCAGACGTGTCCTCCCTGTGACGTCAGCGGGGATTCCCTCGAATGAAGCATTACATCAGCTAACTTTCCAGGTTTGTGAGAAGAGGAGTAAGAATCCAGTTAAAAACCGAAATAGAACTTATTAAGACGATTCAGAGGATAATGAAGGACACTGCGGGAGCGGCTGTGGACCGATGCAAGAGTAGTTTCACCTTGCCCTTCACATCCTGCACCAGTTGGGACTTTAAGGTAATGAATCCGGTTTGGTGGGTTCATTCTTCATTTGGTTAAATATCTAACATGCTAGAGTTCATCAGGCTCAGTGTTAAATCCCGTCCCGTGATGACATCAGCACGTCCAGCTGTCCTCTCATTTCCTTCAGTGCGCGTCCTTGAGCAGAGTGTGGTACATGCTGTTAACACTCTGAGAGCATCAACACCTGCAAGCATTCATCACATTAATGATGACATCGGTGCATCATCGATGGCGAGCCCACCCCGGACGTCAGCGGCGCTACAAGGTGTTCTAGCCTGCAGGATGTTTTGCTGCAGCTCCTGACGGGACGGATCACAACAGCATACATCCTGCCGCCACCTTATATAACTAGACCGATTCAACTCTCTGAAATCCCTAAAAAACCGGCTAAGTTACGTTACTCCTTAAAGTTGTGGGCTGTAAAAACCAATGTAATTGCAGATTTTTTAACTCTGCCAAATCTATGATCATTTTTTTCTGAGGGAGATTTTTCAAAACATCCTTGTAAGATCATTTTAAGCACAAATAGTGGCCCCAAATTATGTGAATGATTCTATCAATTAGACAGTAAAGGACCACTTGCTAACATCCACTAACACTCTTTTTGCTACGCTAACTAGCAAGAGTCTCAGCTCCCTCATGCACCACAGCGAGTCTCCATTTACTTGCCTGGCTCTGAGGACAATGGACGAATTTCTGAAAAAGTTCCATCAAGGAAGTGCAACAGCGCAGCAATAATCCCAGCTTGTGTGAAAGGGACAGAGGGACAGCTGCTTGTCGGGGGGGTTGACCCACCTTTACCAGCAGCTCTCGGCTGAGGGAGTAGTTGTTGTCATCGGAGAAGATCTCAGACAGCTCGCGGAAGGTTCGGAAACTCTCCCTGTGAGGTCGATGAGCGCATGAGGGACAACAACAAACAAGTGACAATCAAACAATGAAAGGAAAAGATGAGTTTCACCGTGCAGAGGCTGGAAACCCACCGTGACACTTCCTCCCAGGTCCTCTTCAGGCGGTGGATGGCGTTGCACTGCAGGGCGGAGAGGATGGCTCGCAATGAAGAGAAGTTCTTCAGGATCCGACATTCCTGAGCACAAGAGGAAAAAACCAAGTGATTCAGACACAACTGCGGCGGCCATGTTGGCTCATCTGTGTCTGATGAGACAGGAAGTAGAGCCTCACCCGGGCCACGTCGATCCATCTCTCCAGCAGCCGAGCTCTCTGGTTGGGCTTCAGCGTCGTGCTGCTCAGGCAGGTGGTGATGACACAGTTGGTGACAGAGTTGAACTGGGCCACTGTGGCTCTGATGGTGGGAGCCAGGTGCTCCTTCCCCTTCTTGTCCCGCTGAGACCAAATCCCGCCCAGGCAGTGGTAGGGAACCACCTTCTTGAACAGATCCTGGACAGGAAGACGCACATGGGGTTAGATGGAAACTTTACCCAATCAAGAGGGAAACTCAACAGCATCATAGAGACAAAATCCCACAGAGCCATCAGGAGTCAACTCAGTACAGTACATGAACACTAAAATGAGTGAGATCACATCCTGCATCTACAGTTCAATGTTCGAGCCTCCACCAGCAACGAAACCCTGGAGAAGGTAAAGCTGGGAGAGGAAGGTGCTGTGACCGGAAAATACAAAAGCAACAACCTCACCTGATCAAATCATGAAGTTCATCAACATCTTATCTTTATGCTTTGTAACTGTGACTTCAACATCCTGGAACATTTGCAGCCATCATTAATTTGAACTCTGGTGTCTCGTGAGTGTGACCCTGAACAGAGTAACGAGGGAGGGGAACATCCTCACCGCATCCATGAGCGTGAACTGTTCCGCCACCATGATGGGGTCAAACGCCAGGAAACTAAAAGGAGGAAGCTCGTCCTCGAAGCAGCTCTCTTCCTGTGTTGCAAACGGGCAGCCGATGTGTTCCCCTGATGAGATAAAACCCATGAAAGATCACAACGCTGCCTTGAACGCTGCCCAACACTTCCTGCTTTTCTGTCCCCTGAGCAGATATGAAGGCTTGGCGTGGCGTTGATAGTAACTGTCAACTACTTGTTATCGCTCGCGCACCCAAACTGTTCTGAGTGGAACTGACATCGTGTCTGCAGCTGCTTACGATGTGCTCTCTCACATGTATGAGGACAGAATGTGCACAATCCTAAAGGGCTTGTTAGTAATCAGCATGAGACAGTCCTGCTCTCTCGGTCTCTACAGGACCTGAGCTCCCTTTCATACCATCAGGATCAGGCTCACACTGCTGTCGGCGGTGGAAGTGGGCCAGCAGGTTGCGGGCGCGGCGCTCCAGGTCTGAGCCGGGGAAGTGGAGGTGAAGGTAGGACAGGAGCTGGTGCAGACAGTCGTAGTTGGGCGGACTCCAGAAGTCCTCAGAGTACTGGTCCAGCCAGGCGCCCAAGATGGACGACACAGTGCTACAGAACACAAGACAGAGACTCTGATCCACTTGGTCCAGAACAGAAGAGGCGCTGAAGATGGTTGCTCCACTTCACAACAACGTTAACCTGCTATTTCCTAACTATGCTAACAATTCATTGAGGTTTTCCAACAGACACAAAAAACATCTCAAAAATACATGAAAGCTAAACTTCACCCATGAAGTGTATCTCATCTTTCAAGAACTCCCAATTAAGAATCTTGAGCTCACAAAGATTTTTTTCCCGCCATTACTTCTTTGTGACTCCCAAATGCAGAAGGATCCAGCCACGTGGACTTGGGGTGGTCTGTTTACAAACTCACAGGTTCATCATCCAGTATAATCCGTGTCTTCTTAATCCAGCCACATGCTCAGTAATCTGCACTTTGATTTGAGATCAAAAAAGTAACAGTAACACTTCTGGTGTATTGAACCGCGTTTGATAGCCACCAGGCTCCATTAGCTTCAAGCTAAATATGCTGGCTGGCTCTTTCTTCATCTTGGAGTCACAAAGAAGTAATTTGGGGAGGGGGAGTACTTGTGAGTACTTGAAAGGCAAAATCAACTTTTTGGTTGAAGCATGGATTTCACCCGAGGGAAAATGCTAACAAAGTTAAAGAGCTGCTTCAGTTAAACTGAAGCTACAATGTCAATAACAGTGCATTTTTAAACCCGTGATTTACTGTTGTTTTATGTTCATGGACTGAAACGGTGTCCCCAGTCTGACAGTTGTCCAGAAAAGAGAAACAACATCTGAAACTTTGCTGACACCCTTTGACCCTCAACAGGGAGGAGGCTAAGTGGTTCGTGTTGGCAGCTCCAGGGTCACAGCAGACTTACTTTCTCAGCTCTGTGCAGTCGTCCTGAGAGACTCGCTGCGCCGTGGCTGCAGGCACATTTGGGAGCTTGGCATACCTGTCAGAGACCACATGCTTAATATTTACAATTTACATATTTCCACAAAACTTTCACAGGCAACGAATCAGTAGATAAATACAATTATAAAAAATCCCGTATTTAAAAGGAAGCACTTTTAGGGGAAGGCTCTCATTGTCGCTTCCACTACCGTTCATTGCGCTAAGCTAACTAGCATGGCTCTCATCTTCACAGTTAGACTACAGGCTTTAGGAAGCTGAGACCCAGGCTAGTTAGCTTAGCCCAATGGCTGGTAGTGGGTTGGAAGTGTTAGCATCAGCTAGCTCAGGTCCAGGCTAGTTAGCTTAGCCCAACGGCTGGTAGTGGGTGGGAAGTGTTAGCATCAGCTAGCTCAGGTTCAGGCTAGTTAGCTTAGCCCAACGGCTGGTAGTGGGTGGGAAGTGTTAGCATCAGCTAGCTCAGGTCCAGGATGCTGGTGTGTCCAGCAGGAATCCTCCTCCTCCTCATCATCAGTAGCAGCAGTCGCTCTTCTAGTCCTCAACAAACCTTTGGGTTAGAACACTTTGGATCTGCTAACCTTTGCTAATTAGCTATAAACAGAAAGCAGTTGAGGCTGACGGAAACTGAAACCTTTTTGAAGGAATGTGGTCATATAATGTCAGATTAATCAAACCTGATAATCTGCTAAATTATTACAATACCTGCTCCATAACCATGAATGAACATCTAGATCTTTAAGTTGATTATGAAGGCACAAAAGTAAGAAGCACTCTACCTGTTGAGCAGGAGATCCAGCACCTGCTTGGTGGTGGCGAAGGAGCGGTACGTGCAGAGGAAGATGGTGACGTAGGTGGAGTCTTTGCCCCTGAACGATGACACCATGTACTCCACCAGCCTCTCCAGCGTACCGGCCTTGATGGTCCGCACTTTGCAGGTCTCGTAGAGGCTCAGCGCCGAGTCCGTCTCCACCCCCAGCCATCGCTGCCCCTTACTGGCCGACTGGTGAAGCTGCACCTTCCTCAGCGTGATGGTGAAGATGGCGTTCTCTTCGGCCTCCTCGCCGATCTCCTGCGTCGAGCTCTGGAGGACGGAGAAAACAGGAGATTGAACTCACAGTTGCGGCTCATCTAACGTCCCTCAGAAGTCACATGTTGGAACAAGCTCCTGTTCTGAACCGTTAAGAAGGGGTTAAAAAGCGATCGTTACGGCACAGAACTTCAATTCAAAAATGTCTAATTTTAGGATGAAAGCCTTTAATTACGTCCATCTGTGTGACCCGGCGCTCTTCTTCTCTTTGACTCTCTGAGTCACACTCTGTGAGTCATGTGTGTGGATGAGCCCAAACAAACAATAGCTGGCAACTAAACAGAGCTTACTGGATGGCTGGAGCTACAATACACGCTGCAGCTTGAAAAAACCCACACGCTTGTCGCATGAACCAGAGCTCTGTAGGCCGCTTCAACAACAGTTACACTGAAAGAGAATTAAACAAAAACTAGCAGGCTGGTTGTCATGACCCCCCCCCCCCCCGAGGTCTGCACCAGTCTCACTGGGACTGAAACGATTCAGTTTAATCAGGACGGTGAATCTTCTGTTTGTGTTGGATACAAACTCTCAGAGAACTTCCAGCGCACCACAGATTCATTTCACTCATCTCGAAAGTACAAGCAGCCGATAGGACGACTCATCGCATGACCGCAAGTGCTCAGACTGCATCGCTGCCGAGAAATAAACCTTGACAGCTTCAAGAACTACTGTACAGCGGCATGAAGCGGCGGCCTCCGCGGAGGAATGGCATGCGATCCGGCGTGCCACAGTCATCTGTAAGCAGCGCCGCCACCGCCGTGGTCATGTATCCAGGGAGAATTAGTCATCGGAGTCTGCTCCCGGTCAGGAACTATTCACCAATATCCCAGCGGAGGCCAAGGAGTGTTGTCCTTAGGTTACCATGGAAACAAGCTAAAATAAGGACGTCTGTGAATGCAGAGGGATGAGAGCTGCAGCTCAGACTGAAGTGTGGAAGATAAGAAGTGAAACTAGAGTCAGCAACACCTTTACAACTTTCCGCATTCTGACATGAGAAAGAAGTAATGAAGGAGGAAAACCTCCAGTGTGAGCTCAACATTCCTGAGTCCTCGAAAGGCAAAGTACAGTTTGTGGGTGAAGAACTGTTGACATTATTCTGCTTCTTCTCTCTGTCGTGTGGTTGTTTTTGTGCTCCGTAGGTCGTCTGAGCGTGAGCTCTGAGTCAAAACAACCTAAATCATGTTCCAGACACAGTGAGCCTGAACTTCAGTCGCATTAGCAGAGGTGTTGGTGACAGATCGATGAGGGAAGAGGAGGCAAACCCCCAGACAGTTATAAATCCTGCACAGGATAATGGTGGACGGAGGCACAGCCGCAGCTCAGGAGCTTATCAGCCTGACGACAGAGGCCTCGCCGCTGTCGCTATCACCGCAATAACCTGCACTCAAGGGCAGCGGCATCGACCATCCACTGAGTCCATCCCCGACACAAAGCTCCTATTCTTCCTGGTTACAGCGAGGACAAATGTCGCCATGATAGCCAAACCTCTATTAATTCAACAAAACACACAGTGATCAATAGTTTCAGCAGAGATGTCTGGCGCCCCGTCCACAGGACCGGAAAGCTCAAGAGCTGGTAAGTTCACTCAGTCCTGAGGGAAGAAACTGACACTAACATGTTGACGTTTCCAAAACTCACATGTGGAAACACTCGTTGGACTGGAAGGACGTGATCAAATCAAACATCTTGCTGCCACACTGATGACAGCAAACTAGAGTCAACGAGAAAGCAAAGCCTTCACCTGGGGACGCGCAAACTCAAATTAATATTCAGCCTAATGTGTTTTAGCTTCATGTCGTCTGGAGCAAATGAGAAATCTGGAAAAGTCCAGCAAAGAAAGAGCCTCCAGACTGAGCCGCCTCCTGCACCCCGCAGCAACGCTTCAGATGTCCGCTCACCTACAGCATCCTGCCCCCGAGTGACCGCCACCGTGAACGTGGGCTGCAGGAATGTGATGAGGCAGTGAGAAGGTTTCAGAAGAGAAAAGCCAGTCACATGAGGGTTTGTTCTGCTGCTGCATGAATGGAGCAACTGTTTTGTTTGAACCTTTTTTCTAATTAATTTTCAGCTGGTGGGTGCACAACCAACACGCAGGCTTCACACAGCAGAGCGTTCTTCTTGATCATCTCATCAACTACCAGCAGAACACACGCACACACCAACACGGGGGCAACAGTAAACCCAGATTTTCAGCCAAAGCCCCTCGGGGCTGAGTGGTGCTCCGGGTGGTCACTAGAATGCTTCAAGAGCAACACAACTAGACAGACACCAGAAAGCCCCTCAGAGCCGGATTCTAAATGTAGACCGGGGGGAAACTCCCAGTGGAGAGAGAGAACCTGCTCAGCAGCCAGACAAGACCAACAATAGCACAAGTTCATTACAACCTGGCAGCACGAGCCAGCCGCTTCCCCTCGCTAACAATGAGCCCCGAGAGCCAGCGAGCTCCTCTGGAAGGAGCGTGAGCGACCGAGGAGGCTTCCAGGTTATCAGTTCAGAGTCGCAGACATGTAACAACTGTCATGCTCGTAGAGAACCGAGCGAAGCCGAAGCACCTCTGTTCAGACGATTCGAAGATCAAATGACGATCAGAGCATCTAAGAACAGGGAATTCATCCAGAACGTATCCACGCAACCATGCAGCAGACCAACGACCAACAGTTGGTTGGGACATCTGACTTCACACAGATCATCGCTGCGTGATGTCACTCCAGCCGTTCATGAAATATTCATGTTCCTGGCTCATATTGGATCCACGGGTGAGCAGCTTGCTGCTGTTCAAGCTGATCAGACATCATTAGATTGTCGTCACATGGCAGGAAACCAACAGCCCCCTCCAGGCAGCAGACCTGGATCAGACCCTGGAATCAGGACTTCTCCAGATCGTCACATTCCAGCTACTCTCTGTTTCTGTGGCTCGGTCTGCTGCCCTCCTGCACAACGGAGCAAAACCTCCTCTGTCTGGCTCGGCTGGTCGGGTTCCGTTTCTCACTGCTGAGGCACTCGGTTCATTGGTGTGAGGACGCTTGTTTGGGCTCAGCCACGGCGCCTCTGATGTGGTTTCTCCTCAAATCTGATGTCACTTTTTTAACTTTAGATCTCAACAAAAGAGCCCAATCTTTGCTTCTGCTCGTTTAGACAGCAGGAGACCGTGGAGTCCAGGTGGGACCACTGGACTGGATCGCTCCATCATTCTTGTGGGACGGCTTGGATGCTCAGCTGAGTCACTGGACAAATTTCTCTGGTACTTGCGGGAAGAGTTAGATTTTGTTACAGCAGCTGAATCTCTGGTTTCACTGTCGCTTCATAATGAGCTGAATATGGATTATTTCCTGGAATAGATCTTTCAAAGCATCAGAGCTGGGGGACAAAGACGGCTCTGTTGTTCCGACTCAGCATTGTTAATCAGTCCTCAACTGGGCTGAAATGTCCAGGAGCTGCAGGCGTCCCACTCTGTGGAGTCCAAATGCCTTCCTGCAGGAGGCATGTCAAGATGAAGCTGACGAGCACCGGGACCAGGACCAGGACCAGGACCAGGACCAGCACCAGGCTAGGGTCCACCCAGCAGTGTTTGATGTCTCTGGCTCCTACTCCTGCTGGTTTTCTACTCAACTCCAGTGTTGGAGGCTCTCAGAGCTCTTAATTGTGACTATTTTTAGCTTGAAGCTGTTGACGGCTGTTCAGCTGTGGCTATTTATGTCTTTGTTGGAGCGCTTTTGTAGCTCCCATGAAAATAGGATTATACTCTGACAACATGCTTACATAAATTCTAACACATGATGCTTTCTGTCACGCTGGACTGCCAATAAAATGTGACAGTTTAAGATTTCAGAGCAGATCTTTGAGGACACGTTCGAACCCAACATGGATTCATAAAACCAGGACCAAAGTCTGGCTGTCCAACCTGAACCCAACACCCCGAGCTGCCGCCAGAGGCTTCCTGAGATGTCGCCATCAGTCTCTGATGGGAAGAATTGTTTACAAAAGCAGAAATTCAGTAAATTAATTGGAAAACACCTTAAAAATGTAAAATGTCAATGATCTTTTTTTAAGAAAACATGTCTTTTTTCAAAAGACTCATAGACACTTTTTTGGGGTGAGACGTCACTCTACAGGAGAAGACAGGAGCAGAGTTTGGAGGCTCCTCACGGTCCAGGATGTGACGTCTGAAACCTGAAGCCTCCGGTGCGTGAAGACTGAGAACGTTTCAGACAGCTCACCATGGTTCGCCATCCAGCTGTTATGCAACACTGGCTCATTCAACAGATCCTGGATTTTTTAGAGAAGTCATTTTAATGAGCACTGTTTTATGGAAAAATAATACATCAGATGGGCTTTTATTTGTCTGGAATCAGGAAAATAACCAGGCAAGAGGAGCTGGACAAAAAGAGGCGGAAACCAAACACGTAGAGAAGATGAATCACTGGACCGGGACAAGAGAGCATCATTTTTGTCAGTAACCAGATATCCTGACAACCCTCACGTCTAAGCCACCTGATCCTCTCAGCTACATGATACGCCACGTACAGACACCACTCGGATGCTGCTTACGTGGAGCCGGGGGGATCAACAAACCTCCACCCACCCTCACTGTCAGCAACCACACCAGTGACCCTTCTCACTGGAGCTGAAGCACCGTGTCAGATAACCAAGGCAGGCGGGGAAGAAAGGCAACGATTGTGGAGGGAACCCCTCGGCCCCTGCGGGAGGGGGATTAACCATTAGGTAATTGTGTTAGAGCAGAGGATTAGATTAGAGAGCAGAGGAGCGGGCGAGCAGAGGAGCGGGCGAGCAGGTTCGAGCGGCGCCGCCTCTCTGAGCTGAGGACACGCAATGAAAAACAGGTTTGTGATATCCGTCCGGCTATGATTGTGTTAAAGGACGAGACACCTAATTCCTTCCAACACTGTTTCCATGCGGTAGAAGTTATGATATCTTACATAAGGAAGATCAACACGAATACTGATGTTCCCTCCCGAGCTGATACCATGGGGGGATGTGACGGGAGGGGAAATGTTCCACTCAAACCATGACAAACAGAATTTCCACACAGAAACTGTATCCGAAGGTCAAGGGCTGCCTGGAGGAGAGATCCCTCACAAGATGCTGGTCTTTGTGCAGAGTTCAGTCTAACCTCAATAAAGTGATACTTCACCCGAGAGGTAGAACTTGCCTTTCAACTACTCACAAATACATTTCTTTTGCTCACAAAGACAGTTTTGACCTCCTGCGTCACTTCTTTGTGACTCCAGAATGCAGGAAGAGCCAGCCACGTACATTTAGCTTGAAGCTAACAGAGACTGACGGCTAACACCTGCTAAACTGTCCAAAACCACGGGTCACCACCTCTCCAGGCTGTCCGGTGCCGTCGGTCTCCTTCATCCTGCCGTACGATCAGTGACCCACTAACTCTGATCCAGATGGAAACTAACTCGCTGGAACACTTCCCATTCAGCCCGGTTGGCACATTCAGTCAGTTTTCCTCCCGGTGAGTCAGACATCACCACCACAGCAGCTGTGCCGGGGAGATGTGACGGCCAAACAGCAGCAGCGTGCAGCGTCTGGGGCTTGGACGCCATCTTTGGTGGCAGCAGTAAAGCAGCATGGAGGACAGCGACAGACTTTCTGATGTATTTTTTTGGGCTTCAGTCTGTTTTTTTCCACACGCCGCAGCGTCGCTGTCGATCACACACTTGAATTTACGATGACAAAGAAGTCACAGAAGTGACGGCCGAGACGACCAGCTTTCATTCCTCCGTGTGTATGGATGATGATGATGATGTTGGGCTTCAACCACTCGTCGCTGGTGTGAGATCAGAGGAATCCGGGTCGATAACTACCCGCGTCTAAGGCAGGGTCATGTGACCCAGGACTGAACGCTGCTTCGAGCTGTTCAAACTGCAGAGACAAGTCCAAGGATTGACGGCGTTGGTGAGTTTTCTGGCTGGCGTGGAGCCGCAGAGAAGAAATGCAGGAGGTGAAAATGTGTTTGTGAGCTCCGGCGACATAAAAGCAAAACACACCCTTCAGTTGAAGTATCTCATCAATGCCTGGCATGCCAACCTCATCGCCGGGGGCAGCCGTCGGCCCTGACAGCAACTATTCCGACCCCTTGGGCGAGCTGAAGCGACCATCATCGAGACGAGTCACTGACTCGCTCAACGGCTTCAGCAAGAGAAACACAAGTCTTAATCAGAGTCCTCACAACAAATCATCCTCTTACACAACAGCAGTCCCACTGAGACCAGAAAACTCCCAACTATCCCGACTCAGACAGTGACCTTCCCTTCAGGCTGCAGAAAACGCCGCTGGCGTTCATAGCATTCGTGGTAATCAGGCTGATATCTGAATGTTCGAGTCCGTGAACACACAGTAAGTGACACCTGCCCTGGAGGCTCTCAGTGCACCGCTGGGGTGAACGAGAGTGCGTGTGACGGGAAGAGTGACGACTGCTGGGGGTGAAACCAGCAACAACATAAAAAAGGCAAGTCATCCTGTTCCAGTGCCATCGTGCCAACCTCCGAGGACGCCATCCCATCGGCGTCGGCAGGCTTTGTTCCGCTCCCTTCACTCTCAGACACTGATTCATATCTGCCATGTTAGTCAGATGTTTTTGACAATTGACAACTGAACTGATGTCTTTGTCATGAAACTGATGAAGAATTTAGGATTGACAAAGCTTCCCAGTCAACAATAGACTGAAGGGTGACGACATTTATTTCAGGAGCATCAAGGAGGCACTGGATGGCACAGAAGACACATTGAAAGGGAATATTATTAATACAATGAAGCCCCCAAGAGGGAGAAGGAGGTGCTATTTTCTGGGTGAAAGTGAAGCATCGCTCTCTACGGGTCCTGGCAGGTTTGTTTACCTCTCGCATTTCTTCCTCTTCTGTCTAAAAATGACGTAAGTGCACCATTAAATATCCAGAAATTTCTACCTCTCGTTGACTTCATTCGTTTGAAGTCGTTCTCTTGTCGTATTAGTGTTGCTTTAAACCGGCGACCCGAGCATCGTCTCCTAATCCCCACACACGGGCCGTCCTCCCCGTCTCCCGCACCCGCCGTGGCGGCCTCTCACCTCCAGCAGCGGCAGATCGGGGTCCAGGTGCGTGAAGCTGTGCAGGACCACCGGGCTGCGGTCCTCCGACACCTCCAGCCTCACCCCGTCCCAAATATTCCGCACCCGCCACGACGAGTCAAACATCTCGAGCAGCTGTCCCGGCTTGATGCTGTGCGCCTCGGCTTGCATCCCCGGGAGAAAGACCATGGATGCCCGCGGAGCCGAGAGTCCCGTCACCGCAGCGACATTCTCAGAGAGTCTATCCGAGTTCGGGGCAGCTGCGGCGGGTGTGTTGGATCATCGCTGCGGTGAATCTTCTGGTGCGGTAACTGGAGAATCATGACTAAGACGAGGCTGCTAAAAACCCCGCCCACTGGCCGTGATGCCTTCAAGGCTGTTGGAAAGCTGG
This sequence comes from Aulostomus chinensis, assembly GCF_037954235.1. NCBI lineage: Eukaryota > Metazoa > Chordata > Actinopteri > Syngnathiformes > Aulostomidae > Aulostomus > Aulostomus chinensis. The sequence goes on from NC_141325.1 coordinate 1,827,774, forward strand.
GTCTTCACGGAGGCCTGTCACTTACTAGAAAATGAATCGTTTCATAAAAACTAGCTAATATGATTTCCACATCCCGAAAACACATGGAAACATCATCAGCGTTAAAAACTGTGTCTTTATTCTAACATTGGGAAAAGCCATTAAGTTGTTTGATGTTTCCTCATCTTAAACGACTGAAGATGGGAAATGGGAATAAATCAGAATGACAGGGATTTTTCTAAGAAATAACCAACATCCGTGGACACTGCAGGTGTGCTGAGCAGTCACGCAGACAACTTCACAATCATAGAAAAGCAATGCAAGCGTTTGTAAGCAGAGGCGGCAGAAATGTGACGTTCAGAGTGACGACTTGAGAAAAGGAGCTCCCAGTGAGTGACACCTGGAGGGAGTGTAGGAGTGTAGCGAATCAACGGGACACAGTTTGACCTTTTAGCTTCAGAGGAAACTGAACGGGCACAACAGACGCTTTGTTTACATGACCTTAATAATTCCTCCTCATCAGTTTGCCGGCGGTTCTGATGTGGATCTGCCGCTTTTCTGAATGAGGACGGCAGAGCTGCGCGTCGACGCGGGTGTCAAAGTAGCAGTGAACCAGCTGGAGAGGACAGGAACGGGACCTCTGCCACAACAGCTGTGTGTACTTCATGCATTAGCATAGCTGCTAGCAACAATGACATCACGAACCAGTGAGTCACCTCTGCTGACATGGCCTCACGCCGTTGTGTTACTGGCCCCCACAACACCCCCACGGCGGCCCGTTTAAAATGAAACGATGTGCATTCCTCTTTTTGCTGCAGGCAGGGGGGGGGGGGGGGGGGTCGGTGAGCCCTCACACGCCCCCTCGCTGTCTTCATCATCATACTTCACATTTTTCTAAGTTTCCTGTGTCAGTGAGGAACTTGTTATTGTTGTTAAAAGTTAAAATTTGACTGAATTGATTGTGTTTGACAGAACTGACGGCCCGACTTTTGTGTAACTAAAGCCACGAACAAGCAGTCCTTCCACGACACGTTGGGACGGGAGGAGCCAAGAGACGTCACAGACGAAGGATGGGTCACACTGCCGCCTGACGTTCCACGCTGAGGCGCTGCAGTGGCGCCCTGTGACATCATCCTCAGCCGGCTTCAGGACTCATATTGGTTTCACACCAATTATCAACACAAATGAGAACATTTAGATCCCCCTTCTTACAGAAAACCATGCCAAGATCACACGATCAGTCAAAATAATCACAACTCGATATTTTTTTCAAAATGGCGCCGCTAAGATTCACAGACGGACTCCAGGTTCTTCAGTCTGTGGGATTCGCGATTTGTTTCCACTCGGCTGTCAAATTTTACCCACTGACCTTCGTTCTTTTCCAGGTTCCATTTCATTTCTCAAAAGCAAACAGTTTTTAGTCCAGCAGGCAACTACAAGTACGAGATTATCAGCAGCGCCGAATAGAATCCCGCTGTTCGTGCCAGCAACCCGAACTGCTGGTGTCACGGAGGCCTGAGTTAGCACGGTGGCTACTGAAGGAAAGCGCTATTAAGTGATATTTATCACATTCATCACAAGTCTGTTTTCCTTCTCTAACAAAAGCTGTCTTATCAAAAACCTATATCCCACAGTGCAAGTGTACATGGTGTCCCTGAAGGCAGCAGCCACCCCCACCACACACACACTGACGTCATGCCTCTGGGAAATGACACCAGTGTTGATTCTGCTCTCACTATGGCAGCGGGAGGGAAACACGCTGAGGCTGCCCACTTCTGCTTCCTACACACTCCCACAGTGAAAGTACAAGTGCTCGAGTCAGGAAGGGTAAAAGTACTTCTCCCGAGTATCACTACTACACGCTGCTCGCCTTAAACTGCTCCGCCACATCTTTACAGAGAAACTTCTCACAAGAATTCCACACACGTGACGTGGATGTTACTTGCAGGATTCACAGATTAAGCTTGAAGAGTTCAACCCCTCCAGACAAGCTTCAACTTTAAACTCAGTCCAGCTCTAAAATCAGATAAAAATCAAGCTGCGTTCATTCGCGTGTCCGTTGCAGAACTCACCACTGCCAGCAAAAGAATCCACGATAAATCTACCAAAACACGCTCTTAACATCAGCGACTAAGTTTCCTCACCAGTGAGAGAAAACCTTCCCAGAGAAGGAAGCGTTTTGCTGGTGCAGACGGAGCTTTGCTGCAGTGGCCTGAGTGCTTCCTGTGTCCACCTGGCAGGAGACACGCTGCCTCCTACTGGTCACATTCAGGAACCAACATTAAACAGCACATTGATGACGTTTACCTCCACAAGCATTAACAAGTTTCAGGAGGAGCGCTACGTGACCTCCACCTGACCTTTGACTCCACCAGGAAGAACACGGGTCAAAGTCTCTGAGCCACTTTGGAGCATCACAACAACTTCCAGTTAAAGTCTGACTGTCCGTCGTCTCCAGAGCCCCTCCTCCAGGGGGCTGAGACCCAGGCTGGTGACACAATGACTGGTGGTGGGTGGGAAGTGTTGGCATTTACAAAGTAAATGTTCTTAAATGTTTTGAACACTGGGGGGAGGGGCCTCCCACATGCGTCATGCTGTTGACGGATCAGATCTCAGAGAGGTTTTTGAATTTCTACCGTCTTGTTCGGGCCAGATCACCGACCGACACCAGATCACCGACCGGCACCAGATCACCGACCAACACCAGATCACCGACCGACACCAGAGTCCTGCTGAACAGAACCTGTCAGTCACATCTGGCTTCTCCACCTGTTGTTTTCTGTATGAACTCAACCATGGCAAGATTTCAGAGCGAGATTCCTCCCTGCTGAGAGACACGACGAACACGATGAGGTGTCTCCCCTCCGTCACCTGTCGCTCAGGTGTAACAACGATCTGAACCTGCTGGTGTGACAAAATACACTCAGGTGGGCGGGAAGTGATGGGAACCAGTTGCCCCAGTGATTACCTGATAGCTGCTGCCTCCCTTCAGACCGGAGTCGTTTGAAACAACGGTTGTCTCCAACACTCGCTCGACTAAGATAAACTGCAAAAGAAGGACCAGGTTGAATAAAAGTCGCAGTCGGAGATCAATCTCCTGTCAGGATGCGACAGATGAAGGCCCCGCCCCCCAGTGGAGGTTTACTGGCCAGCAGTGCTGGGCAGCAGCCAGGCGCTCACCCAAAAGTACATTTGTGAGAAGTCAAGGTGGATAGGAGTGCCAGACTGGTCTCAGTACCGCCAGAGTGAAAAAACAGCAACAGGTACAATCAGTGAAAACAGTAAAGCCAACGTGCTGCTTTGAACAAAGTCCCTGCCGCCGCCGCCGCCATGTGAATTACCATCTGCAAAACTTTAGTAACATAAAAACAGCAGGACAGTGTTGTGGAGTCTTAACTTGACAAAGTCTGGTTTTTCCCAGTTGCAGTACTTCCTCGTGACTTCGAAATGCAGAAGTAGCCAGCAACATCGCGTTCTCGCTGATGGAGGATGACGGTGAACAGCAGCTGAACTGTCCAAAACTCTCAAAGCGGTTTTTATCTCATATCAAAGCATCTGTGGGTCACTGATCCTCCGTCTGGATTCCAGAGACTTGGATTTTACCAGAGAGTTAGTAAACGGATGTTTTTGGACACTTAAGCTGTGGTTGGCTCTTCCTACTATCTGGAGTGACAAAGACGTCATGCAGGAGGGAAAGAACATCGTTGTGAGCTCAAGGCTCCTATTAATGAGAACTTGAAAGACAAAATACCCTTTCTGGGTGAAGTGTCACTGGATCTGCTGGTGTTACGGAGGTGGATGACAAAAACTAAAATCCTCCAAAATGCCTGGAAATGTTGAGCTAAAGCTCTGGGACAGCGCTCAGCAGGGCCAGATTCAAGTCAGGAGCGTCTGAAGTCTGGCAGCAGACTGTGTTTTATGAAGACAGACCAAACAAGTCATCAGCAGATAAATGATCAGATGATCTTGTGTGGTTTGACGATCGATAGAGGAGAGTAACAGACAGAGAATAACCTGAACATCTGAGAAGATAAAAACGCATTCCAACCTGTCTGCCGTCCCCCCTGCCGGGCCGGTAATAATCCTGCGTGTCCCAGCAGACACCTGTCCTGACCAGCAGTCCACAAATCCACCGGCTCCACTGCAACATGACAGCTTCACACAGAACCGCGTCGCAAATCTCAGCATCCAGAGAAGTCCCACCGACAGGCCTCTGGAGCCCCACTCCCCTCGACACAGATTGGCTGAACCCCTCTGGACGCTCTACTCGTACATGTTTGCTCTCCCAGCTGTGTCAACAACACGAGGAGCGACACCAGAAAAAAATTAACTTCTGCTGGCAAATAAAGGTAGAGCGGGTTAGCGGCGGCCCCCCCAGTCTCCCCACGCCTGCCAAAGCTGACGTGAAGCTTTTAGCGACTGTGCACAACACAAGACTGAGGTGTTTTGACACGATCACAGCAAGGAAGAGAAAATGAAAGCTAACAACAAGGTAATAAACCCCGGGGAAACTCCCCGATGAGCTTCAAGAGCGAATCGTCACCTTCCACTTTCTCAGTGCACGTTGGCCTCACCTGCGGCTGGAAATAACCAACAAGGACTGAGAATAATGACAGCTGACCCATGCCAGCCTCCGGTCACACTCGTCATCATATTCCTATCAAAGCTGGAGTCAGTCAGCTCTTGTCTCAGGCTTTGATTTCGTCTTCTTGAGTCAGGCAGGTTTAGTCTGCTGCACCATGGAGCAGCAGAGAGGATGGATGAGTGACGAGATGTGTCTACCTTCTGGTTTGAGGCAGACTGGGAATCAAACTCCACAACAGTCTCCCAGAGACGGGCAGCTGAGAGGCCCCTCGCCGCCTGGAACGGCTTCCTGATTTACTCCCCGCCATTATTCCAGGTGCTCCTCTGAGTGTCAACATCCAGACATACTTTCTCCTGCCAACTGGAACCATGGCCTGACAACAGCAGCCGGCTCAGAGAGAAATACAGACGCTTTTCTGTCACCGACGCCGTTTGCTGTTCTTCCTACTGCCTCACGTCATTTCTGTCAGGACTACAAGTTTATTCTGTTACGTTCACAAGTGAATGGTCGCATCCCCCCCCCCCCGTGCTAAAAACTTCATAAGACCTTCAACTTCAACGGCAACATTGAAGCTAAAATGTTCAACTTCTTTCATATGGAAATGTTACAATAAAAAAAATCCTGCATCCTCTCCTTCCCCTTGAAAGACTTCTTTTTTTCTAAGCACAGTTGAACAGTATCAGGGCATCAAACCAGGCGAGCGTCCTATATTCACCTGAGAACAACAGAATTTCCTGTTCGTCAGCATTAATGAGATCAATTTTCATGGAAAAAGCCTCTCCTGCCATGTTTCTCCGGATTAATGAGGTAACTTCTCTCATTCAGTCAGAGAAACGGGGCAGCTTTTTCCTTTCGTCAGGTGAGTGTGACACTGCTGCGTGTCAACCAGCCTCCAGAGCTGAGAGGACTACAATGAGTTCTGGTCTCTACTGTCCCTTCAGGACCCCAGGTGGTCCAGACCTCCTCACCGCGGTCATCGATCCCCGCCGACTGATCACATGCACCTCATCCTTCTGTTTACTTGTTCAGCCTGACGTCTTTAGCCCGTCCTGGACTTTGGCCTGCCGTGTTTGTCTGACCCAGTGCAACGTCTGCTCTTTTGTTGAGCTTCATCAGTTTGATGGTGTTGAAGAACTAGTTCAGAAACGCCGGCGGCAGACAAGCTGCGTGCTGAGTGTGCGGGACGATCAGAAGTATTAGAGCCATGCTGTTTGCAGACCCTCCATGTTGACTCCCAGCAACACGACAAAAACACGGAACAGAGAGCAACACCCCAGCCCTTCACTGCTCACGACTACAGGCCCGAGTGAAACTGCTGAACCGGTGGAAGACGAGGCTGAGCAGGAAGGTCAAATATAAACAAGCTGCTCCTTTTCAAGACGTAACTGTGTATTTTACGTGTGTATGTATATAAGTACTACGTCGCTCATCACTGTTTAAATCTAAAAGTTGACAGTGTGGAAAAAGTACTTCCTCAGAGAATCAACAGAAGTCTGTGTGAATATTATCTTCAGGTCTGCAGACTTCCATTCACTTCCTCCAGCGCCGGCCCTCAGCTGGACCTCCTGGCAGCTGACGGCTGTTTGAAGCGGCTCAACTCTTTGTGTTTTCACGACAGAAGCAACAGTTGAAGCTTTGACGACAGGATTTGTAAAAAGCTCTTGAGAATACTTTGATTAAACCTGCAAACCCTCCTAAGTCACCACTGGCATTGACTTATTAAACTGACGCGGAGGCTGAGACCTGCCAGTCACAGGTGTCACATGACTGCGAGGGTGGACAGTGGTTTTTGCTTTTTGTATTGAAGAAATAAAACATGTAGGAGATGTGGATGGTTTCAGTCAAAGAGTCAGAGACTCAAACGTCCTCAGTACTGCAGGCGATGCACCAGGATGCTGTGGACTACATTTCCCATAAGGCCCCAGGTAGCAACTTTTCAATAGAAGCCACATAAACAACCAATATCTTTCATCTCTAAAGGCTTCCTTTCTGTCTAGGCTGATGACATCAGCATGACATCATCATCAGACATGAGAGCTGTCACAGCCGCTGAGGAATTCATACAACTTTGAAATAAAATAACGTCTGAATGACCACATGCCTCAACTCTACCGCCCCCCCCCCCCACTGCCTGACCACAACAGCAGACAACAGCGAGGGAGAGGGGGGGGGGAGAGAAAGAGGGGAGAGCCTTTGCTTGACCCCACCAAAGAATTCAGGCCACATGGAACATGATCAGGTGTTGCAGCTGAGAGAGAGAGAGAGAGAGCGAGAGAGAGAGAGAGAGAGAGCGAGCAGACAGCTGACAGCAGACATCTCCATCTCACACTGGCAGCACAGCACATGATCTGCTATTATTGTGAGTTTCACGCAGCAATTTGACTTTCTGACAGAGTGTCGAGCAGCAGACCAGGACAGGAGGATGACATTCAGACGGCAAGCAGCAGCAGGACGCCGTTCCGGGCTTGATGGCACCTGGAGGTCCTGGGCGAGGGACATGCCGAGGGTTTCCACAGGTGGACAGTTTCTTTGTTGTTGCCCTGAAATGCACCAGCGGAGCCGGAATGACTGCTGCTTCCATTTCACTGCAACAAACAGATCGAGATGGTGCGGCACCAGGACGCTGATCCCACCCAAATAGGAATTTACACTTTGCTTGTTTCCTTCACGGAGTTTGGATTTGATGGTCTACATTTATAATGACATGCAGGAAATCGTGTTGGTTCGATCTGCATGGGTTGTCGCACTTATCGTTGTACAGAATCTTTTTTTTTTTTTACTGATGACCCTGGCATTTGTGTCCATCAGCTATCGGCCAAACAGAAAATATCGTCGCATCAAATACTTGCAAAAAAGTCCAATCTCCCTGGTAACAAAGGCAGACCTGTAGCAGGTTGGAGTTCTCTGAAGACGTGCTGATGTCAGCTTTTTTCACTCTCAGGGTTCATTAACAAGCTGACACAGGAGCGCATTCATTAGGCACCGTGGGATCATTACAGACACGACCAAACACGCCAAAATATCAAAGGGCGAAGCCTCGTCTGGAGGGAGACGGTTGCCTGGGTGTGTTTGGCAGCCACACACACACACACACACACGCACACACACACACACAGCATGAAGACCTCTGTGTGACCGACTCAGAGCAATGAGAGGCAACTTTGGCAGATACCCAGAGCAACAACAAAAAATCTGACTCCGCTGGCGTGAGGGTGTGACTCAGGTAGAGGAAGATCCTCAAATCTGACTGAAGAGTGAAGACGGGTTCTGAAACCCAGCCTGCAGCAAACTGGGTTCCACACAAGACTCAAGAAACTACAGCATCGAGGGCATCGGGCTGAAGTAAAATTACAGCTCAAACTTCCATCTGAAGAGCAGAAGTGCTCAGGAGAGTGGTGGTGAGTCAGCGAGAGCCTGGTGGGCCCGCAGTTACAAACAAACATCTCAAAAAGCAGAGCGGTGGCACATTCACACGCATAATGACATTTAACACCCACACACACACAGATCTAACACACACACACACACACACACACAGATCTAACACACACACACACACACACAAACAGATCTAACACACACACACAGATCTAACACACACACACACACAAACAGATCTAACACACACACAAACAGATCTAACACACACACACACAAACAGATCTAACACCCACACACACACAGATCTAACACACACACACAGATCTAACACACACACACAGATCCAACACACACACACACACACACACAAACAGATCTAACACCCACACACACACACATTAACAGATCTAACGCACACACAAAATCAGATCGAACACACCCACGATAACAGATCAAACACACACACACACACACACACACACACACACACACACACTAGACCTCAACTCAAATGAAGCTACATTTTCAAATACAATTCATGAAAACCCAAAATACAATCCACTGGTTCTACTCAAGAATGAAAGCCCAAATTCCATTCAGTAGCCTTGAGAAACAAGAAGAGGAAGAAGAAGAGGAGTCAACAAGATGGGCGAACTAAAGGAAACCTAAAATGTTGGAACTTTATTTCTTCAATTTTTCATACACAACAAACCAAGCAGCAGGTTTGAAGTGACCATTTATCACAGCCAGAAGCTGCAAAAACACTCAGTAATGTTGGGTTTTTTATTTTCTGGTGGCTTATGTGTGACGGATGTGTCTGCCCAGGAAAAAACAACAACCACATCTCAGCTTAAAATTGTGAAATTTCATCAAAAAGAAAGAGTTTGCTTGGCCTTGTTCCTCAGCGCGTCTGTGAGGCCCCGACTGACTCAGACGAAAACTGCTCCGGGCTGTAGGATGAGAATTTTCTGTAAATGGTTGCAAAACTCAGCAAACGCCTTGCTGGAGCAGGTTGTACACCTGTTTGAAGTTCAAAATATATCAATACAATTTACAATACTAGCAGTCCAGTTCAGCAGAGGGATGCTGAGCGATGCTGCCATCCCTCCTCACATGAACTACAATAACTTCGACGCTAGCGAGCTACTCAGCTAGCGAGCTACTCAGCTAGCGAGTTACTCAGCTAGCTAGCTACTCAGCTAGCGAGCTACTCAGCTAGCTAGTAGCAACCTACAGGCTGGAACAGGCGAGTGTTGACGGATGCTAAAGTTCGCAGGTCTTTCGGATTCCTGTGAATACTTGTAAATATATGTTAAGTTTTTGTTGTTGTTTTGTTTTGTCTTTTTCAAACAGAGCGACTCCGTACTGCCGATATTAGCTGCTTCTTCAGAACAACCCAACCTTGACCTGCTGAGGGTCATTCGACCGCTCAATATTTCGCTGACGAGCGGCTCTTCTTCTTCTACACTGCCATCTTCTGGCAGCCTTTACTCACTCACACACGTAATGCGTGTTTCTTTTTTTTTCATTTCACTTCCGCGGTTCGGTTCACCTGCTGGTAACTGTGCTGTACTGCAGCAGCAGTGGCCCGGAGCCAGAAGCACCACTGAGGATTAACTGCAGAAGAAACAAGCACGACTGCATTTGTTTCATGTTTTTATTTGAGGGACGTTCCCCGTCTGCTCGTTTATTCCCTGCATCTGTTTCCGTTGTGACTTTGGTCAAAATGTGACCACAATGCATTGTACACACACACACACACACACACAAAACAATGATGACTGTCAAGTACTTGAATGCATGTGGAGTGCTGCTACATGAGCGCTAGCATGTGCACAGAAAGACACGCATTCACTCAGAGAAATGGGACATGCAATTACAATTTAATGTGTAACACAGATATGCGCACGCACGCACACACACACACACAAACACACACACACACACACACACACACACACACACACACCTCCCTGTAGTGTAGCAAGCTCACCAGGTCGTCCAGGATGGTGACGGGGAAATCGAACATGCACATCTTGACGGGCTGAGCGAGCGCTCTGTGCAGGCTGAACAGGGACTTGGCTTCCATGCTGCACGTCAAACGTACAACGCTGCCCACCACAAACATTCACCGACAAAAAAAAAAAAAGGAAATGTAAAGGAAAAAAAAAAGGAGGAAGTCCCGCTCGCTGCCTCTCAACGAAGATTGAGAGGGATCCGTCTCCGACAGAAGAGAAGAACCCTGCCACCTCCTTCCCCCTCCTCCTCCTCCTCCTCCTCCCAGCGAACCTGCACTCGCCTCACTACCCTCCTTCTTCCTCGTCTCGTTTTTCCCTCCTCCTCCTGCTCCCTCCTCCTTCGCCAGGGGATGTCATAACTGCCAGCAGCTGCTTTCTTGTCTCTGAAGGTATTGCCCAACACTCAGCTGTTGTGCCACCGCCGCAGCGTGTTTGTTCTCAGCCTGCTGCAGGTCGGCCCCGGCCAGCTCCTCCGCCTGCTTCCACGCTGCAGCGATGGAATCAAAAGGAGCGGCTGGATGTTGCTCTGCTCGAGCCAGACTGTCTGTGCGAGCCTGTTAGAGATGAAGCAGGGCGACCGCTGGCGTATCAATCTGCCTCGCTACTGTGGCTGGTGAACGTGGAAGCAGACGTCCTGGCAGGGGACCAGCCCTCGTCTCTCCTTTGGTAAATATCTGCAGGGATGATGCAGGAGGAGGACAAACACTCCTCCAGCTGTTGATGGTGGACCCTCCACCCAGCCTCAGTCTGTGCTGGACAGGGTTCCTGCACCCATACCACTTGTCAGTCTCTCTGAGTACTCAGGGCTCCTCCTGCTCCTCTGGACTGCTGATGGCAGGATGATCCTGAGGAGGCGCTTCCTTGTTGATTCACGTTACAAAATCAGAGGCACATTTACACAAAGTGTCGACAATCAGAGGACTTCAGAAGGAGCTTCTCTGGTGAGGACCAGCTCCCGTCACTGTTCTTAATGGCTTTTGTTATCCATTTTTTATGCCGGTGCTCAAGTGAAGCTGTCGATCTTAAGTGTTCTGTTTCCTGTTGTGCATCTGTACGGTCCATCTTTAGCTAACACAATTTCTCGGAGGAAGCCTGAGGAAACGTCTTCTAATTTGCCACAATCGTCCACTGGGACCTCAAGGATGAACCGAAAAGATCCGGGTGATCGAAGGTTATGATCACCTCATATTCCCAACAAATCTCAGGAATGCCGTGAGGGAATTTCTCCAACTTTGCCTGGAACATCGACCAGGACTTAAATATGACCTGAAAATTGGTTGGTGGACGAGTGTCCGTGCGACAGACATCACACAAACCGAAGCGTGGCGTGCAGCTGCGTTTGATGAGACACTAAGCGTGTCGAGCGCATCAGCGTGTTCCCTCCCTGTGCTGCTCTCAGGTGCCTAGGTTTGTTTGCGCTGGGTTCAGGTGAGGGATTCTCTGAATCCATTCAGTCCATCACAAACACCATCCTGAAGACAAAAGCAGCCCCGAAGCTCCTTTCTCCCCTCGTCCTCTGTCGTTCAACTGTCCCACAAATGGCTGAAACAGTGACAAAGAGGAAGTGAGTGCAAGAAACAGCCGACAACGTGAAGACGTATCAGCACTTTGAGGTTTGGTTTTTATCTCCCCGGTTGTTCATTTTTTACTTTCGTTCTGGGTTCAACACCAATGCTTGGTGTTTCATCATGACACAAATGTCCAAACCTGAAGTCGTTTCAGACAAACGCCCCCGCAGTGCAAAGCTTTTCTTTGGTGGGAATTTATAAACACACCATCTTGCTCCCTCATTCTTTATTGCAAGGCCCTTCTTTCCATTACTCCCCTAATATTTGCACCATGAAAGCAAAGTCAGTCTAAATATTTTAACTGCCTCCACGTCCGAGTCTCTGGGAGCTCAAAGAGGGAACAAAGGCAGAATTCAGCCCTGATTCAGATGCAAATGACGCTCAAAGTTTAAAAGTACAGCAGAGAGCGACGATGAAGTGCTGCTGCTTTTGAACACACACAGACAGTACAAGGAGAGGAGGAAGAAGAGGAGCGAGACGGCCTGCAACACCACTGGGAACTGCTTTCAGATGCAGAGGCCGTCCCACAGCTGAATTCTGTAGGAGAGCGGTTGTCATGGAAACAGGGAGGAAAAACCGACTCTTCACAGGGCTTCACAAGCCCTCCCTCCCTTCGTCTTCTCCACAGATATGAAGCCAGGACAGGAAGCCAGACTGTACACGGCTGGACAAAGACAGGACGAGGGGCGATGCAGGTACAGGAGGTCGGCGCGTCCTCAGCTCCAACCACGGCTGCTGCGCTCTCGCTCCTCGCCTGCTTGACGATGATAACAAGGTGTTTTGGTGACTCCTGGTCCACGACACCTCACGGCTGAGCCACATCCCAAGGGACTACCGGAAGGTGTGGAGGTGACGTTCAACAGACATGAAACGATTCAGCACAATTCACTGTTTGCTGAGTTGAGAATTGATCTTTTAGTCACAAAAATAAATAAATAAATAAATAAATCCCATTTTAAAAAGGAACAAGAAAAATTGCTTTCCATCAACAAACGCATCAACGCCACTGTGCAGGTAAGGAGGTGGACGGAGCGTGTTGACAGACAAGGGAACACAAAACCCTCATCATCGTTTCATTCACCCATCCCTCCATCTTCCACTGCTCATCCTGTTGAGGGTGGTGGGGTGGAGCCTATCCCAGCAGCCTCCCCCATGGACAGGTCACCAGTCCATGGCAGGGCCAACACATAGAGACAGACAACCATTGGCTCTCCCAGCCACGCCTACGGTCAATTTAGAGTCTGGATTAACCTGGTCCCTCTTGATGTCTTTGGACTGTGGAGGAAGCTGGAGTACCAGAGAGAACCCAGCAGGAACAGGGAGAACATGGAGATTCACCCAGAAAGACCCCGTGCTGCAGCCGGGGCTCCACCCACAACCTTCTTGCTGGGGGCCACAGGGAGGACCACTGCTCCACCGGGCCGCCTCATTGATTTATACTGTTTCAATAATGACATTGTTCAACATCAGTGTGGTGGGCGGGGCAGAAGAAATTTGGATTTAATCCAAGAGTGTTGCAGGGATGAGGTGTGTTTGTAGTCCAGCAGGATGTTAGCATGTAAGGGATGAGGTGTGTTTGTAGTCCAGCAGGAAGTTAGCATGTCAGGGATGAGGTGTGTTTGTAGTCCAGCAGGAAGTTAGCATGTAAGGGATGAGGTGTGTTTGTATTCCAGCAGGAAGTTAGCATGTCAGGGATGAGGTGTGTTTGTAGTCCAGCAGGAAGTTAGCATGTCAGGTATGAGGTGTGTTTGTAGTCCAGCAGGAAGTTAGCATGCAAGGGATGAGGTGTGTTTGTAGTCCAGTAGGAAGTTAGCATGCAAGGGATGAGGTGTGTTTGTAGTCCAGCAGGAAGTTAGCATGTCAGGGATGAGGTGTGTTTGTAGTCCAGCAGGAAGTTAGCATGTCAGGGATGAGGTGTGTTTGTAGTCCAGCAGGAAGTTAGCATGTCAGGGATGAGGTGTGTTTGTAGTCCAGCAGGAAGTTAGCATGTAAGGGATGAGGTGTCTTTGTAGTCCAGCAGGAAGTTAGCATGTCAGGGATGAGGTGTCTTTGTAGTCCAGCAGGAAGTTAGCATGTAAGGGATGAGGTGTGTTTGTAGTCCAGCAGGAAGTTAGCATGTAAGGGATGAGGTGTGTTTGTCGTCCAGCAGGAAGTGGTCATGTCAGGGATGAGGTGTGTTTGTAGTCCAGCAGGAAGTTAGCATGTAAGGGATGAGGTGTGTTTGTAGTCCAGCAGGAAGTTAGCATGTAAGGGATGAGGTGTGTTTGTAGTCCAGCAGGAAGTGGTCACTTCCATGGTTCTGCCACCACAAGCCAGAAGAATTCTTCCATTAGATTCATGGTTGAACTGATGGCGTAAGTCCAATTGTTAGCAGTACAAAGCCACTGCTAGACCATGAAGGAACTACACCAGTCACATGACTTCAAATGACCGTGACATTAGCTTTTCAACCACGCTAACTTCATTCCGGATATAAAACTAATTCCCTTGCGACTCTGGCGGGCTCAGAGCTACAGTACCTCCACGTGGTCTCGATGCTCGGTTTCTGTCCAACATCAAACCAAAACAACAGAAGCAGAACAGAGGTTCTATCAAATAAATCAACACGGCGCTTCCTAGATAGATGTTACTGTGATTTAATGATAATAAAAAGGTCAAAATAATGTCAAAGTGACAACATCAGGATGCTGATTTGTACGAAGCAGGAGTCCAAGATTTGTCCCGTCTTTTCACAGGATGACAAGCAAACAACTTTTCAAATGCTCGTTTTTTGACTTCAGTTCTGATTTGATCGGCCACAGTCAGTTTGACACAGCCAGCTTTTGAGAGCATTTGGCCTCAGCATAAACGCAAATTTGACCCTTCATCTTCATTTTTGTTTCTTAAGTCCCTTTAAGAGGCATCCAAAAAAGGAAAAAGATGAGAAGAAAGAGAGAGAAAGAGAGAAAACAGACCAATAGTATCAGAAACTACGCAGCAGACTTGGTGTAAATACATTTTTGCATCAAAATCGAATTTTGTTTCTTGTCTCAGGAGTTCAGATGATTTATTTCTGGTTCAAACTTTGTGTGCCACACTGAGGACTTCCAGATGAGAAGGCTTCATGCCTCTGACTGGGGTGACGGCCTGTTCTGCTCTCAGTGAAGGAAAACCACCTCAACAACAGAGACAAATCTATCAACGGAACGAGCAGCTGCCAAACTTCATGTTTCTGGATGGAAAACTCTCCTTCAGCCAGCATGAACACGCCTGCAAATGATTACCGTGCCTAAACACACAGATCTGATCTGGTCACTTGGACGTGACAAAACGTGGGCGATCCGCCTTGAAGAGCAGATTGGAAAACAATCAAGAGTTGTTTGCTAACTGAACAAACAGCCAAGAAAACACCATTCAGCAACAAGTCCCAGTGTTACTTTCATTGTCCACAGAGCAAAATCTGACAGGAGCTTTCAAGGACGGGCTCTTCCTTCCTCCACACTCAAAAAATCCCCCCTCGGGATGAAATAATCTCTGATTCTTGTCACATTCCATCAGACAAAGACGTCAGATACGGCTGGAGTGAAGTCAAGCTTCGAGAACAGAGTGGTTTCTGGAGTGCTGCTGTGCAGGAAATGGAGCGTCGTGGCAGCAACACAAAGCTCACAGCTTTATCTGGCGCACGATTCCCACAATCGTGTAAAGAACAAATAAAGCATCAACGTCAGAAGCAGCAGAGAGGAAACAGGATTATTGTGGAGCGGAGAAGAAGGTTTGTTTACAGGCCCATCCAACCCATGGAGGCCAGGGTTAAACAGATGCTTTAAACCAACGCAGAGGGACGCCTCGTGTCCTGCAGCAGCGGGTGACCTTTGACCCCCAAACCATCATGTTTACATGAGCGGTGAAATAAACTTGTCGCTTGAGAAATGTTGAGTCACAGGAATATTATTCATGTTTGGCTTCGCCTGCTTACAGGAACCAGCCAAAGTCTCTTATTGTCCAGAAAAAACAGACAACAAACCACACGCTAGTTAGCTTAGCACAAAGACTGGTAGTGGGTGGGAAGTGTTAGCATGCCACTGTCAAATGCTCTTCAAGCTGCCAGTTTAAGATTTACAGATTCTCAGGCTGTAACTGCAAATGACTTTCTTCATGGATCAGTTTGGTGATTATTTCCTGATTGATCGATCAGCGAGCGGTGACACACTCAAACCTCTTGTTTTGTCACAAATCCAAAGACACTGCGTTGGTTGTCATCAAGGGTAAAAAAAGACAACAACATCAAAAAAAAACAGAGAACATCCACGTCTGAGAACCTGGGGAAATAAAATCGAACCTTGAAAATAACTCGAAGGATTAGTGACATTTATCTGAACAAATTACTAATGCTATTGAGGTGTGTGTGTGGGACAGGAACAAGCTGTGCGAAGAGGTCAAAGGTTAGCCCACAGGCTAACTGATGACCACACAGAACATCGTGTGGTTCTACCTGTCCAGTTATGATCAAATATGAAAGAATCACGAGGGAGTTTGAGATCTGAGATCCTCTCATCCGAGAGGCTGTCAGGCCTAAACTTCCTCTGAGGACGGGATAAAGACTGTCCGAGCTGGGTGAAGATACCCAGCGATTGTCAGTTAAACTGGTTCCAAAGAATAACTTTGATATTATTTGATAATCATTTGAGTGGTTTATCCAGCAGAACCAGGAAATGTTCATGAGCTCCAACTTCATAAGAAACACTTGCATTTCTCCATGGACGTTCTTCACTGGGCAGCAGCTGAGTTTCAGATTTTATCTGAAGACGCTGAACTGTTTTTTTGTTTTAATCACTTTAAGACAAAATGATGAACGTTTCATTATAGATTTCATTGACAGAATAATCTCTGATTCAATAATCATCATTCTGGAATATGAAAGCAATGTTCTTGTTTATACAATTAAAAATATTACACAAACTCAACTACTGGTTAAAAAAAAAGCCAACTTTGAATGGGGGGGGGGTCTTTGCATATTTGAGACATTTTACAAGCTGAACTGAATTACCAGTTAAAAATAAACTGACTGATACGTTTGTGTTGCCGGTAACATCAGGTCATAAATAATCCTTGAGTTTCAAGTGAATTTCATTGTCTTAGTGAAAATAAGGTTCACAATCAAGTGGTAAAACATCCTCCATCCATTACACCTCTTTCTTTTTGATCAAATTAAGGAATCCTTGCACAAAACCAGCAGATACAAGCTGTGATTGATCTTTCCTCCTTCCTATCAGTACCAGCACCAGCCGAAGACATCCGGCGCTTGTAAATCTTTAATATCGAATGTGAGGCAGTAAACCTGTGAACTGTCCTGGTCTCCATCATGCGTCCTTGTCTCAGTTTGACTAAGGTCAGTATATTAATATTGATTTGTACACGCACTGATCTGAACCCCCCCCCCCCCAAGAAACAAATACAGACGAATCAAGTCGATTAAACACCAGCAGGACGGTTCGATGGTCCTGCTGGTGTCGTGGGTGTGACGGCCGGAACCCTCGCTGGAGGAGGAAGGTGAGACCAGCGGAGGCTCGCTGTCTCAGGGGTGTCGATCACCTGCTCCGACACCTCCAGATGAGGCTGCTGCTGCCGTGCGCGCCCGCCGTCATTAAACGCCTCATTACCAGCGATGCAAATGAGCATTTAAAGGCAGCCTCCTTCTTACCTGTTTTTCCAGCATGATCATTCTCTCGGCGGCATGACCTTCATGGGGAGGGTTCACCGTCAGACGCACTCCTCCTCCGCCAGCATCTTCGCGGATGAGCGAGGGAGAGAAAGAAGAAAAAAAAGAAAAAACAAAACAAAACACCCCGAAATACCAGCTAACAAGCGTCCCCGCCGCGGTGCTAGCTACGGCGCGTTATCCTCGAGAGAAATGTCCTCTTGGACTCCAGCATGTCTCGGCACAAAGGGACGCAGAGGAGGGTACAAACATGGAGGAGGACAGACCACCTCGGCCCGCCGCCGGGGAGGCGAAAAAACAACCCGCGCGAGCTAGCTAGCGTTAGCCTGCTAGCCAGCTAAACCCCCGACCAACGGTTATCAAAATTTTATTTGTCTCCTCTCGCCATCATCTGTCGCCGCTCCGCCGTCCTCCTGGAAGACTCCGCGGGTTGGTCTCCTCTAGCGTCGGCTCTCCACGTCAAACCGTCGCCGCGGCTCGACATCCCAGAGACGGGCGGTCGGTCCGGGGTGGATGTGGCCAACGAAGCAGCAGCCTTGATGCTTTAATGGATGCTGGAGCTGCTGGAGCTGCTGCTGCTGAGACAAGACGCCGCCGCCGCCGCTGCTGCTGCTGTGGACCGAGAATAGCAGCGTCCTCCGAATAACGACGCCCGTGAACGCGCCACACGTTGGCACGAAGCAGAGGGACATACCAGGGTCCTGAACGCACCGCAGCTCGATCCCGATCTGTTTCCTGACAGTTTCAGAGGACGGCTGCGGCGCGAGGAGCGGCCAGACCGTAGTGAAGGAACATGTCCTCCTCACGCCACAGGCCTCCTCCGCGTTCTGCTCTGCTGTCATGGAGATTGATCCGTTCTTTTTTTTCATATCCGTGGTTAGTTTCCATTAACTACACTGTATCCATGGCAACCGAGCAAATCGCATCTGCGTCTCTGAAGAAAGCCAGCAGATACACAGGGACGTTTTTACAGTTTTATGTTTGAAACATTAATAATTATAATACTTGGAACCATAAAATTGACGTTCCTGTCATTGTTAGTGTCTTTATCTTCAAATTCAAAGTCATCTTAATTGCTATAGATAGACATATAGATGGATAGATTGATTGATAGATTTACTGTATCGATCCCAAACCCGGGAAATTCAAACGTGGCAGCAGGCTGACATTCAGTAAAGAACACAGGGCCTAAACTGCAGAGCCCACTTTATACAATAAATGGACAATAAAATAGGAAAGGGGGGGGGGATAAATTGTGAGGTGCATTAAAAAGGTGAGGGCTGAACTGTTGGAAAGGGAGGCTGCACGTGCCGTCCTGTGATTGTTCAAAATTTAATGAGTTCAAGTTTAAAAAGTGTAATTAATTAATAATAATTCTTTGTTTTGTGTTTCATTAAAAATGTGTGCACGAGTCGGTCATGTGACATGGAGGCTGTTGAAAGAAAAAGCAGAGCGTTGTGGTTTTCTTCAATATTGTCTGTAGTACTAGAACCCGTAATACTGTAGTTCTGGTGAAGCCACAGGAAAAACTCAAAGTTGACTCATCTCTGCTGTGACGTCATTGAGGGGCGGGTCTCAGCCTGACAGGTTCAACTGAGGGATTTTGTCCACTTTTCTCCCGCGGTGCATTGTGGGGCTTTATGTAAACCAACATGGCGGCTGCCTGCGCCAGATCGCTCGCTAAGGTCGGCTGGACCTTTTTGGAGTGCCCGGCGGCCCGCCGGCCCGGTACCGTCTCGTACCCGCTGGGGAACCCCAGCACTCGCGTGTCCCGGAGGGCCTACGGTACCGGTGGTACCGGGCCTCGGGCCAAGCTGCTCTCCTCCTTGCGGGGAGCTGGCGGCAGGGCGCTGGGCTGCGCCTTCTTACTCGGCGGTGGTCTGAGCTTCTATCAGACGGTCAAGCTGTCCGTCCAGCGGCAGCAGCACCTGGCCCAGGAGGACGGCGAGGTGAGAGCTCCCGGAACCGCCGGCTGGAACCGTGTAACATTGCTAGAAGATTCCTGGAGGTCAGGAGGAGGAGGGCTGCCTTTGATGGCTGACGCTCAGGGAACATGTTGAGGGAATGTTCTGGGGGATCTTGCTGGTTCCGTCCCCTCAGTTCTCCTGCAGAGTTCCTGTCATAGCAGTTAAAGTTGTGCAGATATTCTCAGAGCAGAGACCAGGAGGGAACGGTTCCTCAAACTCGTAGTGTAACGTAGAAGTGTAACGTTTAACGTTTAAGTGGTTTTCTGCTTTGTTAACGTTCCTCTAACGTTACAGAGGGAACCTGGGAGCTGCACGACTGTCATGTGTCCAAAATGGATGTGATAAGAACATTGCCAAAGTCCGATCAAGGTTTTTGGGGTGGGTGGGTGGTGTTCTTCATCTCAGAGAACGTTTGATTTGACAGAAACCATCAGGACCTCACAAGAAGAGAACCATTTGTGAAGCCTGACAGGGGGCGGTGGGTGTAAAGTCTGCACTCTGCTGCCTCGTTCCAGGTGCCGGCCGCGGGTCTGAAGCTGGTCCTGTACCAGTACAAGACCTGCCCCTTCTGCAGCAAGGTGCGTGCCTTCCTGGACTACAGCGGTCTGCCCTACCAGGTGGTGGAGGTGAACCCCGTCATGAGGCAGGAGATCAAGTGGTCAACCTACCGAAAAGTGCCCATCCTGATGGTGAACGATGACGTGGTGAGAACTTGGCCCTTTGGACAAACACACACACACACACACACACACACACACATCATGTCAAAGTTGGAAATGGGTGTAAAACTTAAAACATTTTGCCTTCCGAGGGATTGTTGACATTTAAACCGATTGGGTTTTTTTCTGAATTTCTTTCCTCTCGTTTTTCCTCTGCAGCAACTGAACGACTCATCCGTCATCATCAGCTCGCTCAGCACCTGTTTAATCAACAAGTAAGCCGCAGGTTCCCTCAAGTTTCACCCGACGGAAAGATTTGTCTTTATTGAGCCGAATTAAGTTGCTTTACTTTTTTTAACTGTGTGTCATGGAGGGAGAAAAGTATATCAGAGATCCTTCGCTGCTACCCGGAGATGAAGTCTGTGAACGACAGCGGGAAGGAGGTGACGGAGTACAACAACAAGTACTGGCTGATGCTGAGCGAGGCCGAGACGGCGCTGACTTACCCGGAGAAGGGGATGCAGAAGTAGGTGCCGCCCTTCTGCACACACACACACACACACACACAGACAGTAGCAGAGGTTGTAGAACAGCAGGACCTGACGGCTACAGAGCTCAAGCTCAGACCAAACGCGCCTGGCTGTCGCCGAGTTCATCCATGAGGCCTCAATTATTGGTTTGGCTGTTGTGTCAAGAGAATGTCTGACGGATGTTCGTCAGCTCCAAGTGGCCACCAGGCTCAGCAGAAGCCCCGATATGTTGCTGGTCATGGGCCCCAGGTCATGTGACCAGGACTGACGCCCCTTTACATTCACGCTTGCACTCTCTGCATGTAAACACATTGTGTTACAGGTGTAACAGTGCAACCATGATGTTTGTTTTCAGAGAGGAGATGAAGTGGCGTAAGTGGGCCGACAGTTGGCTCGTGCACCTCATATCTCCCAACGTGTACCGGACAACTGACGAGGCGCTGGCGTCCTTCGATTACATCGTGCGCGAGGGGAAGTTTGGCACATTTGAAGGCTTCTTTGCCAAATACGTCGGCGCAGCGGCCATGTTCATCATTTCCAAAAGGCTGAAGAAGCGGTGAGTGACTCCACAGAAGAGATTCATACAAGGATTTGTCAAGAATGCAAAGATTCAAGCTGTAAAATACAGGAAGTAGCCAAGAAGAAGTAGGAAAGAACCACACTCGAGTAACTACGAATGAAGTGGAGCAACTGATTTTGACAACAAAAGCGAACAGAAACACAAAGTAAAATGTACACATTACAATTCCAATGCTAACGGCTAGCGGTACATAGCTAACTAGCTTGTAATATGAGGGTCTTGTGTTTTTTCTCCCTTTCCCTTCCGAGCTTCCTTCATAAACGTTCTGTATTGTTTCATTCTGGAAATTCAGAGCCAGCTGGTAGCACCTGAAGGCACCATGACAAGATGACAGCTTTATGCTGGGCCAACCCAGGTTAGAGCCTCAAGCAGCCTAAAGTAAAAAAAGGCCCCACCATGATAGCAACCACAGCTACCATGACTCCACCCTGGCAAGTTACTGTCAGTCAGACTGGAAATACTTGAAATGAACGGATTCAGAAACAAGATATGTTCTACGTTCTGTGTTCTGGTGGAGGAGTGGAAGCGTGTCGTGGTCAGAGGAGGAGGAGGTGCTGATTGTGTGTGACCAGGGCCGTTGGCCTGGACTGCGTCCGGTTTGAACTGCATCAGTAACTGGATGTCAAATGAGTGATTTTCTCTGTTTTGACCGGGCAGACACAACCTGCAGGACGATGTCAGGCAGGATCTCTACAAGGCTGTCAACGACTGGGTGGCCGCCATCGGCAAGAAGAGGAAGTTCATGGGTGGCGATAAGCCCAACCTGGCTGACCTGGTGAGGAAACTGGCCTCCTGTGGACCCGGTCCTGGTCCTGACAACTGATGAAGGGTTCCATTGACCTCAGATGTGAACTTGTTCCATTCACTGTCAGCTCTGTTTTGCTTGAGAACCCTCAGTATGCCAGCATTTTGACGCGGTAGGGAAGCAGGAAGTAGTGGAGCTTTTTCCTCGGTTGTTGTAGGATGGCTTGTTTTTGCAGGCCATCGTGGAAGTTGGCACCAACATGAATTGTTGTTAACTGGATTATTGCAGAGAAGACCACCATTTTGAGATTGGAAAAAAAAAAAGGATTTGGTGTGATATTTATCCGTGCACTTGATGCTGTGGAACAAAACCTTAACGAATCTTCAGCTGCTGTTCACGGTGCGGACTTGTTTCTGGGTTTCAGGCCTTGTTCCTGCGCCGCTCTGATGACTCAGGTTGTAGCGTGAGATGTGTGAGCGTATTAGC
Source organism: Aulostomus chinensis (assembly GCF_037954235.1). NCBI lineage: Eukaryota > Metazoa > Chordata > Actinopteri > Syngnathiformes > Aulostomidae > Aulostomus > Aulostomus chinensis. Next base: position 1,849,970 of record NC_141325.1, read on the forward strand.
ATGCGAGCAGTAAATCTCCTCAGTTCACTTCACTTATCCAACGTTTTGAAAGCAAAGCTGCAGACCATCTCGGTTTTGGTGGGTAATGAACATTTGAGTCCTGATTCTCTCCTCTTGCAGGCAGTGTTTGGCGTTCTCAGAGTGATGGAGGGACTTCAGGCATTCGACGACATGATGAAGAACACAAGAGTCAAATACTGGTACCAGCGCATGGAGAGAGCGACGCTCAACCACGAGGGTCGGAAGTGAAGCGCAGTCAGACAGAGGAAGAGGAAGACCTCAGGACACAGAGCGCTTCCAGCCTCGGAAAAGACTGAACCTCCAGGAAGAGACCGGCGTCAGGGTGCCAGGGAGCCTGTTCCATGCGTACTTGAATTTGAAATGTCAAACTATCCAGCGGTCTCGTCTGCCTCGATTGATTTACTTGACGCGCGTGATCTTCTTGATTTTTTTGAACGTAGAACAGCAGGTGTTCATGTAGATGAAGAAACTGTTCAGCTGAGAAAACCTTGGACAGAAACACCGAACTGCTCTGTGGAGGAACCCAACCTGTTCATCTAGATGTGCTGTGACGGTTACTGACCTCTACTGGTCAAAAGTGGCAACATCAGTAACTCAGACTAAAGTAAATTAATACTCTATGAAAATATATACATATATTTCTGTTGCCTTTCAGTAGTCAAAGCAAAGTTTTCTTTGCAGATCTGATAAAAGTGATGAATTCTGATCGGAGGTCAGCTGAGTCTGTTTGATCTCACTGTTAAAAACCAAACATTTAGGGCTTTCATGCCTCGCTCGAAACATGCATCTCTCCACTGTACAACTTAATTTTTTTTATTTCTTCAGGGTTTAGTCATAATTTTTTTCCCTCCATGCAATATTGACATTTTTGAATTCTCTGTGAGAAATAAAGGAGCTAAATGTTGAAAAGTTCTCTGGTTCTCTGGGGGGTGAAGTGGGAATCGGTCGTTGATCAAATCGGTGGCAGTTCTGGTTCCGTTGGCCTCAGCCGATGTTCATGATTGAATTTGTATAAACTTTGGTCCAATGAGAAGTTAAACGACTTGATGACTCTGCGTAGCATCTGCTTTGTCTGCGCTCTGACAGAATTTTAATTTTAATTTAATACCAGACTGGAATATCACACTGAATAGTCCGATTTCTGCGGCAGACAGAGTCCGTTTGGAAGCATGCAGCTGTTTGATCTGTTCTCCATTGTTCTGTTCGTAACCATGAAAGCAGTGTTGTTTCATTCTTACCGGAGCCATGAACTCGCTGAAAGAATGGCAGAGAAGTAAAGATGATGTCAGCGTTGCCTGGAGCAGATCTGACATCATTGAGAGGATCAGCTGACAAGGATATGGGATTTGAGTGGCAGCTCGTTTTCTACGTCTTCCTCTCCGCGTCGACTGGGTGAACAAATGACTTCCTTGGTTCTCACACAACTGATAAAGCAGAGTTTCCTTTTTTTAAAAATTCCTTCATATTGAACATTTTCACATACATTTTCCATACTTCTGGTGCGCAATGACTTGTTTTTTCTTCCTTTTTCCAATACAGCATCTTAAAATCAAACATGACAATCGTCCTCTGACTTTACTTTGAATCAAAACAGAAAAACCGTGCCAGTTCAAAGACCCAAATAAAATGATGTCCAGGACATTGCAGATACTCACATCATACTGTACATTTTGACCTGTTGAATTAACAGTTATACCACGTCACCAGTGTTTAGAATACAGTAAAATACAGTACAATAAAATGAAACAGAATACTTCAACTTCTGTAACTATGAACGAGGTTTCTTTTCTCCCCCATGATGTACATCCAGAGGAAGTCTGACCTATTTGGTACGGCTTTCCCAAATTCTTTCAAATCCTCCTCCAGTCTAAAACAAAGAGTTTCCAAAAAGAAGTGGAGGACAAGAGAGGTTCAATTCACGTCTACCTTCTTTTAAAAAAAACGAAAAATACCTCCCGTTGTACCTCATCCGATACAGCAGGTGGCGGTATAGGCCTGGGTCTCATGCTGCTATTGCAGTTCAGCAGAGGCGCAGAAAAAGAAGAAGAAGAAGAAGAAGAAGGTTTGTAATTCCATCCGGCAGGTCACTAACGTGTCCCCAAGTGAAGTCAGAAGTTTGTTGTTGTTGGGTTTGTTTTTTTTTTGTATTTTATTTTTGTCGTCATGCCGTCCGAAAGTCTGCGATGGAAAACTTTACAGGCGTTAAAAAACTCGCCGAAGGGGAAAATAACGTTCGACCCTCACTGGTCGGAGCGGGGCGAGGTGAGCCAACCGTCACCCCGCGTAGCCGCATGTTTTTAGCCTGAAAGACCTCGACATTATTGGAAAAAATCAAAGCGATATTTCAGCCAAGATGTTTAATCTGACGTCCAGTAAGTCGTGTTATGGTCCCCTCCCAGCTCGGGGACCCCAGAACTCAAAAAACGCTGCTCGGGTAGTTTTAGCTCGAAGCTAATGGAGCCTGACTGCTAACAACAACAAAAACGTCCGTTTACAGTCTCTCAGGCACGTCGGCGTTCCCCTTGTACAGCCAAATGCTGAAATATCCACAGTTATTATGAATATTATTATTGTTTGAGCTTCTAATATAAAGGAACCCCGTGCTGGCGATCTCTGTCTGGTTGTTCTCACTTGTGTTGAGCTGCTCGTTGAAGTCAAGTCTAAAACCGTTGGTCCCGCGGGTCTCCATCGAGGTTCTTCGGTGTGTAACTTCAACACAGCTCGTTCCTTGTTGTGTAGATGTAACCGTGAACACGATCCCATCAATAACTGAGGGTGAGAGTGATGAAATTCTTTCAGTGTCAGCTTCATCAGATAGAAATAAACGTGGCTCTGTGCGTCCCTCCTCTAAGTGTGACGAGGACAGGTTCCTTCCTGACCAGTGACTTAAATCGTGTGGTTTGTTCGCATTTCCTCCAGTTTGAGCCAAACTCTGCTTCCATTCACGACCAGAGTTTCAATGCACTCCTGTGGAGTTTTGTTGAGCTCTCCAGTTTCTAACATGAATGAAATTTGTTTCTCGTTTCTCAGGATATTTTGGCAGGTTGTAAAGAGGTCTTCAGCTTGTCCTCACACTCTGGAGCCATATTGGAACGTCTCAGCACATTACCCCCACAGAGCTGCTGCTTCCTGGGCTCCAGCTCTGGAGACTCCAGCCCTGGGCTATCTGTGGATATCCCAGCATCCCTCTCCCCCGCAGGATCGCCCTGCAACATCACCACCAGCAACAACTCCCTCACCGTAACCTTGTCGGGGCAGACAGAGTGCGAGCAGGTACGCCTCCTCCTCGCACCTGGATGAAGAAACTGTTCTTCTCCTTCGTTGTCCAGACCGATGCTGGTCAGTAGGTCGTGGTCGGTCGAAGGGGCGCCATGTTGACCACAGTTCAGTTAGCATCTTGCTTTATTCACTGTTAGTTCAGTTGTTCCTTTGGTGTGAGCTCGTTAAACAGCTCAGTTGTGTTTGCCTTCATTAATTATCCAAGCTATTGATTCATTGTGAGGTAATGGAACAGACAAATATGTACAGGTGTTCATCATTGGTAAATTAACAAATTCAAATGTTGAAAAAACAAAATTTGAGCATTTCAGTCAGTAGTTTTAACACATTAAGCAAATTGAGCTTTTAAGTGTCAAATATAATTCCTTTTTATTGTTATTATTTTCATATTATTTATTTATTAGTTTCCTGTTTCTGAATCTCTGCCCTCCTGACTCACATCAACCTGCTGCAGGCTGGCAGTCATGCAACAAACAGCACAGATCCAGAGACGGATGTCGGTGATGTCATCAGTCCCTCATCGCTACCTACCATCTCTCTGCTGTCGCCCAAATCCATGGAGACGACTGGCCGCATTCTCATATTTGAGGCAGAACAGCGGCGAAAGGCCGAGGTCAGACACGGTGATGGCGTCCCACAGGGACTACTCAACGGCTGAGTTTACATTTTAAACACAAAGCAGAGATAAAAGAATAATGTTCTGGAAAAAAAGCAGCGTGAGTCACACTTGATGTAACACTCAGGTGGCGCTCAGGCTGCGACAGGAAATGCACGAGAGGCTCATGGCAAGAGCGGCGAGGACCGAATCAGAGCAGCTGAAACGCTTCGAAGAGTTCATGGAGTTGAAGCAGCGGCAGGAGTATCAGAGCATGAAGGACATGATGAACCGAGAGTAAGACACTTCTGACCGCGACGTCTGAAAATGCCTGTTTGGTTTCTCCTGTGACGGTTTTTCATCTTCGCCTCTGTAGAACAAAGGAGAGCATCGGACGCCAGGAGAAGCTGAAGGAGGAGCAGCGACACAGAATGAAGGTACTGGCGCACACAGGTGTGGTTCTATAAGCAAAGCAATACCAAAAGGGCACTTTGCCTTCCACAGATAAGAGTCTTGAGCCGTTAGCTGTCAGTCTCCATTAGCTTCAAGCTACGCGTGAGTAGCTGGCTCTGAATTATAGTCGCGAGAGTACAAATAAAGTTAGAAATACGAGACTAAACAGAAATGCTGTCAATAAGCACACCAGTGAAAACGAGTCTGTGACCGGGTTTGCAGCCATGTATGAATGTGCTTCCCTCACCCGTCAGATCCTGAACCTTCGGCTGAGGGAGGCGGAGCAGCAGCGCCTGCGGGAAGCAGAGATGGAGCGTCAGCGGCAAGCGGAAGGCCGGGAGAGGTTGCGTAACCTAAACTCCATTCAGGAGGAGATCCTGCAGCTCAACCAGCTGCTGGAGCCTTCCACCCAAACCCAAACGGACCTCCCCTCAGCGAGCCTGGGATCCTACAGCACCCGTGGGAACCAGCTGTGCTCGCAGGTGTCAGAGGTGGTTCGAAAGACAGCAGAGGTCAGTTGAACGAACTGAGTCTTGAACAAACTCTCTGGTGCGGCCCATCCTTCTCCAACTCTGAGTGGCTTTTTATCGTCTTTCCAGGGTGAGTTTCCTAGCGTTGAGGACATGACGGCGGCAGAGCGAGCCCTCCACGAGATGAGGGCGCTGATCCGATTGATGCAGGAGGAGGTGGCCAAAGCACTGGAGAAGAAGAACAAGGAGCAGGAGGAAGAGGAAGATCGCAGGAAGGTGGCAGAACTGCAGGCGCACCAGGAGGCTCAGAAGAAGGCGGAGCAGTCGGCCAAAGAGAAAGCCCGGAGGAAAGGTGAGAGTAATCGGAAAACAGGAAGCTGTTAAGTCTCAACAAAATTTAAACGTTGGTTCTCTCCCTCTTACATTGCAGTGCCGTTTTTAAAAGCTTCCCTCTGTTTGTCTACAGCTGTTGGCCTCTACTTAACTTTATATTGACACTCCACCTGAGCGAGTCTCTCAAACCCAGTTTCTGGCTATAAACCGCCTCTAGCTGAGGTCTGGGCTGTTATCAAGTACATAAGCACTCGTTAAGTTCGAAGTTCCATCATAACATAATTTGCCAAAAAGCCTCCAGCAGCACTTTGGAAGGAAAACAGTTCATTTCTGTCTGTTGTCCATCCTAAAGTCAACACACTGCACCGTATCCAACCAAAGCGACTGGACAGGTTTTATAAAGAACTTCATTACCCAGAATGATCAGTGGGTTCCTGGCAGCAGGGGAATGTTTGACAGCAATTGTCCTTCACCAGGCCTGCAGAACAGCGCTGAAGAAAGCACACTGAAGTGGTACAAGGACCTGCAGGAGCTGGTGGTTCAGAGCGCAGAGTCCTTCCAGCAACTCAGCTCCCCGCAGGATGCCCAGGTGTGTCTGAGCTTCAGTCTCGGTGTCCATACTGGTACAGCTGCTGCAGCCAGTATGGAGGCCTGTGTTTCTGGGGCTCAGTGACTGGTAGGCAGTATCGATGGTTAATTCTTACTACATCCGTGTTACTGGAACCGGCTTCATTTCCCCTCAGACCAAGAAGCTGAAGTTGGAGCTTCAGAAAGCAGCCACCATCCCTGTCAGTCAAATCTCCAGCAACTCTGGATCTCAGCTCCGAGAAATCTTCGACAAGATGGACAAGCTGCTGTCGGGACGGGCAGTCGTGTCCGGGGGGAGGTCTGTCTCCATCTCCCAGCATCCACAGAGCCTGGAATTTGTCTGCTACAAACTGGCTGAGAAGTTTGTGGTGAGTACCGACCACGATGGAACAGGGTTGGAGGATGAGAGGGCGCTTCCCTAAGGGAGGGGTCATGTGACTAATGTGCACTCTGGCTGCCACACCAGCAAGCCTTCATTTTTGGTGTTGCTGTTAGTGAGCATGTTTGGTACCTGGTCGACCAGGGTGGGAGGCGACAGCTAGGTGCTACTAAACCCTACATTCTGGTCCTTTTGAAACCCACTGGTCTGGAGAGGTAACCAGCCGGTGCGATAGACGGGATTGTTGCCATGATGGTGTCCTCAAACCTCGTTGGACAGACCTGTGCGTTTACGTGACTTCTTGTCTTCTTAGAAACAAGGGGAGGAGGAGGTGGCGTCCCACCATGAGGCAGCCTTCCCCATTGCTGTGGTGGCCTCTGGGATCTGGGAGCGTCACCCTCGCGTGGGAGAACTCTTCCTCACCCACCTGCACAAGAAGTGTCCGTATGCTGTCCCACATTACCCCCCAATGAAGGACGGAACACCCGTGGACGAATATCAGAGGTCCTTGCTCAGTCACTGTGTTGGCTAAATGTCAACAGTCAAGAGAAATGGAGTTTTAGAAATTTAAAAAAAAAATGTAATTTCCAGAATTCTTGGTTACCGTGTGGACGACTCCGGGGTAGAAGGTCAGGACAGCTTCCTGAAGAGGATGTCGGGGATGATCCGCCTCTACGCTGCTGTGATCCAGCTGAGGTGGCCCTACGGCCCCAAGGATGGGGTGCGAACTGCAAGGCTCAAACCAAATAATTAGCAGAGCTGGAGGCTGGGCAGCGACATGCCACCCTCCAGTGTCAGGATGAGCAACTGTGACGACTGTTGTCGTGCGTCTTTGTGTTCCAGGCGCACCCTCACGGTCTGACCCACGGCTGGCGGTGGCTGGCTCAGATGCTCAACATGGAGCCTCTAGCTGACGTCACATCAACGCTGCTGTTTGACTTTCTGGAGGCAAGTTTGACCTTCTCTTCTTAATGGCCTCAAAAGTTCAGACTCAAGTAACTCGGTAACAGCAGCCTGGGGTGACAGACGGAATATTCCTGCGATCATTGCAGTCAGTGAACGCAGCCCTGAGTGTCAGTTGATGGTTGTGTTTCCTTCAGGTCTGTGGACACACGTTGATGCAGCAGTACCAGGGTCAGTTCTGGAAACTGGTTCTGCTGTTGAAGGAGGAATACCTGCCCAGGTACGCACCCACTAGACCTAGAACTTCTCAGTTGTTGGGTGGAGGTTGATGGACCGACGTGTCTCTGGTGGACTGACGTGTCTCTCTGGTGTCTCCAGGATTGAGGCAGTGAGCAGCGGGGGACAGATGGGCTCAGTTAGCCGCCTGAAGGCATTTCTGGAGGTAGGATGTTAGCTTTAGCATGTTAGCATTAGCAGCACACGACAAGGATTCTGAACCAAATGTCACTTAAAAGGAATTAAGGGTAAAAGCAGTTGCATAAACTAAGACATTAAACACGGAATGCTTTGTAAAATCTTACATTCTAGGGTGAAATATGCTAAAAAGCTTTTATTCAAACATTTTCAGCCGATATACTAATATTTTACCATTGATTTGACCGACAGCTGATATTTACAGACAGCGATGTTATCTGTATAAAAACATTTCTGATATTCACTGATTGAACACACTGAAAATTACACCAAGTTTTATTGTCTTGGTTTTCCAACACGTGGAGAATGTCACTAATCACATATTTACTGCAACTGATGGGGAACAAACGAGCAAAACTGGCAGGATATGAATATCAGACTGAAATATGAATGAGCCTGCTGATTCTGAGGATGTGCTGATGGAGTCGGGCATCGCTGGTATCAACCTTGTTGAAGAAGAACCTGCTTTATTCCCGATCTCACTGAGGATTTCTGTACCTGAGTGTCCCGTCACCGTGGAAATGTTGAATAAACGCACTGTCGGCCATTTTGAGTTCTTGCTACTGTATGAGAGGAACATGAGTAACTAGACTGACACAAATATTTTGATATTATATTTCACTTCATTAATTGACAAGTTAGCTAGCAACCAAAAAACAAAAATATCATTTGCGTCTGGGATGAGTCGTCCCTGAGCTTTCAGGTCATCAGTCAGTCCTGTATTAGGGCCTTCTTCTGCTTTCTCGACGTTGGGCTCTGCATCAGATATCTTCTGATCGTGTGTCATCTGCTCTCCTTTTGGTTTCTGGTGTGCAACTTTCTCATATCAAAAATCTGGCCTGGTTCTCTGTGGGTGGGGCAAAGGAACACCGATTGAATCAGTGAAGATGGCGTAGGTGTAGATAAGGATGAGGAAATGTTTCATGTCTCTGTTGATTCGATCGGTGTGATGTGAAACAGACACTTGACTTTCCCTCCATCTTGTAGAAGTCACTGCAGAGCGGCCAGATCGGTCCACCCAAGGGCACGCTGAGCGCCAGCTTCTGGAGGTCCTGATTCACCACTTGGAAGCTGCTTCACACACAGCGGATCAAGCGAGCTGCTTGTTTTATTCACACAACCAAGGATCCATTCTGTGGACTAATAGGAACATTTTACTCTTTTTTTACCGATGAATCCACTGTGTGGAGCCTCGTTAGTTTAACTGCACTTTAGTTCAGCCACGATGAATGACGCTGCTTCAAGTTCAGAACATCAAGTGACACAGCTTAAACACGTATGATGTGAAAATCAAGGAGAAGCTTGAACTTCTTTGAGACTGTGTGTAATGGTGATTTTACCGTGGAGCCTCTGGTGATTGTGACCTCCAGGAGTCAGTAAATGTGTCTGTAAACGTCTCCAATAAAACCTGCTGAGAGCTCAGCAGTGTGACGGGAGTCCAGTTCTGGTTCAGTGATTTCCTCCGGTGAGGTGACCGCGTGGGTCTGGGACTACATCAAAACCATTTAAAAAATTTAAAAGACTTTATTCACAAAACGATCAATGAAATAAATAAACATAGAATAAAATCCGGTGAGCTAACATTCCACAATTCCATGTTGAACGAGCTTTATTGGCCTCGGGGATACGCCCGATGTGGAAAAGCTGTGTGAACATTAAAAAACAGGAAAAATCCTCAACTTCTCCAGACGCCAAACTTGGTCATCAGATCGATTCTTGATCTCATCAAATGTTCCTGCTGGCAAACCGACATCTATGATCACATGACCTTGCTGGAGGTAAGGAGCTCAATAACGTGTCAACCTCCACTCAAGGCGCGTTGTGGCTCTTGCGTGTGTGAACAAGTTCTGGAGCGTCCGGAGTTTCAGTCCTCCCTGGTTGACCGGAACAACGCCTCAGTCAGCTGCTGAGTGAAGACTCCCCGAACACGTTTCCGTACGAGGTTTTGAGGAAGTGGACGTAGTTCTGCAGGCTGCGGTTGGTTGAGTCCGACTGCTCCAGGCGATCCTTCATGTTCTGCAGCTGCGCCTGGAAACGGCGCTCCATCTGACGCACAAACACAGCAGCTTTGACTTGTTGCAGCGTTGACAAGACATCTGTTAGTCTGGATGTCTGTTGTTCAGTACCTCCTCCTTGCTCCGCTGCAGTTGACTCAGCTCACTTCTGGCTTGGCTCAGCTGACTCTGCAGGTCCAAAGCTTTGGACTGGGACAGTCTCTCTTTGGCCAAAACCCTCTGCATGCTGTCATCCACCTGCCGGACAAAAGGTCAAAGGACACGCCGACCTGTAACAGTTCCGCATCATTGATATTGAGGGAAGACACCGACTTCTAGGGACAGTTTCTTCCTGTCCTTCGTCCCCACAGCCAGGGACATGACAGACCTTCTCTAGGGTGCTGAGAGCAATGCTAGTTAGCTTAGCACGATGAATAGCGCAACTCCTAATACCCACATAACTGTGGTGGATGGAAATACAGAAATTCTTGTTATGTGTTTTGTATTGTTTTGTTTTTTTCAAATTAGTTCAAATCTGCAACACAACTGGATGGACACCAGCCTCACCACGAGAACATCGGTTCAGTCGTGTTTGTTGAGTGGGAATAACAAACGTTCTCAAGTGTTTCTCAGGTTGATGTCTGCCAGGCTCATGGGGAACCCTGACCAGCCGGTGGACGGGCGTCACGGTGGCAGACCTGTTGCTGTGCGTCGTCCATAGTTTGCTGCAGCTGCCTGGACAGGACGCTGCACTGGTGGGCCTTGTCCTCCAGCTGCTGCTCCATGCTGCGGACACTTGCTTCTTTGGAGGTGAGACTCCGAGACATCTCGCTGTTTTCTGCTGTCATGTCCTCCAACTTCCTGCTCTGACGAAAACAAATCATCAGTGACGATGACGGACGATGTAGCTGGTTTATTTTGTTGGAGGCTGGAATCACCCTTGTTACCTCTCCAAGCTGTGATTCTTCTCTTTGAGAACATTGTTTTCCTCCTGCAGCAGCAGTTTCCTCCGCTGCACTGTCTCCAGCTGGGAGCCCTGCTGCTCCACCTACACACGAACACGACAACAAGGTCAGACGCGGCCGGGACCGTCCTGACGGGACGGTCTGGGAGGCCGAGCATCGGCTGGAACATGAAACCGCACTGCATGTTACAAATTCATTCTGTGTCTGCACTCAGCGTCACCTCGGAGGAGAACATCATCTTCAGCTTTTAAAAACAGACGCCCTTCACAGCGTCAGTCGTTAGTTTGGAGCCAATTAACGTTTTCTGTCAAAAACACAAGAAACAAACTCTGAAGGAGTTTTCCTCAGTGACTACAGCGCGTGTTGCTGGCAGGACAGTGCTCAGTGGTACACTGCTGCAAAACAAAACAAAAAACTTTGATTGGCAGTGAGTCAAAGTCAATTCACTGCTCCGTTGCAAAATGGAAATGTACCCGTCTGCCATTTTGGACTGACAACAGGAAGCTCAGTCCCTGACGAGACACTGCAGGCTGCATGTGTGTCCCCTCAGACGCTCGCTGAGCGGCTCCCACCGTGGCAGCACCCGCGACCAAAGCGTTGCACTGAACACTTTGGATCGATTCGTATTTCAGGCTAACTTGTCTTGATCTTGCAGATCTACAATATGAACTCTGTGAGCGTGAGTTTAAAAACTGACTTGATACCCAGTAAACCACGGGGACAGCGTCTGCAACTCTGTGATTTGGCTACCTTGTGTCGGACTGTGGCGAGGGTGGAGTTATGCTCCATGTTCCTCCTCTCGTGGGTGTCGGCCTCCTGCTGGGCGTCTCTAAGTTGCTGCTCCGTCCTCCTCAGCTTGGCTGGCAGCATCTCCAGTTCTTGGAGTCTGGCGAGCAGCTCCTTCTTCACCTGCTCCTTCTCCCTCTCCAGGCTCTGGGTCACCTCCAGAACCTCCTTCTGCTTCATCTCCAGCTTCTGGCAGAAATCGTCCGACTTCAGACGGGCCTGCTGGAGCTGCAGAGAGGCGGGTCACTACAGAACCCCCACAGGAGACGTCTGCTCGTCCAGGCGAACCTTCACTCCTTTACCTTCCTCTTGTATTTCTCCACCAGAGTTTCCTGCTTTTTGATGCATGATTTCAGCTGATGGGCTTCAGCCTGGAGACCTCGGAGCTTCTCCTCAGAGGACATCAGCTGACCCTGAATAATCCATTGTGAAACACATACAATCTTATTAATGATAAATAATGGTGATCTCAGTTACTACACGAGCTCACCAAGACAAGAAGCACTCAAATTGTGTGGCTGTCAAATGTCTCTTGACAAACTCCCCAGGTCATTGTTGGCCACAATCCTGTGCGCGCGCGCGCGTTTGTGTGTGTGTGTGTGTGTGTGTGTTCAGCTGAGGTGGACTGGTGTTCCTGGGTTTACCTGCAGTCGTTGGTTGTCCAGTGTGACGGAGGTGTTTTCAGCTCTGACGCCATGGAGCTGGTCCTGGAGCTCCTCCCTCTCCGCTCGGCTCATCTCCTCTGCTGCCTGAAGCTGAGAGCTCAACTCTGTCACCTGACTGTGACATCATCAACCGTTAGGAAAGTAGCTCCGTCTATGCGTCTGATTCTAAAATCACAATGTCTCCTCCCTCTAAAGTGTTCTTTCATTTCAAATTTTATACACATCATTATATAAAAACAGGCACAGATGCAGCTATGCTAACACTTCCTACCCACCACCATTCACTGTGCTAAGCTAACTAGCGTGGGTCTTCGGCTCCCTCAATAAGGGCCTCTATCTTCTTATCTGGGGACTTTAGACACAAAGTGTATTTCCCAATAATTGTTTCCTTAACAACAAAACAAGACCAGAAGTTCATGAGCTCACAATTTGAGAGCAGAAATTTCCTCTTCCAGTTGTCCTTTAGCAGAGGCCTCTTTGGAGTGGCGGAGACACCAGTCGCTGGATGATGTCAGAGCCTGAGCCAACAGGGACTCCTGCAAAGGAAAAAAGGAATTATTAATGGCCTTAAAAGAACTTCAGAATATTTTGGAGAGTTTTGCAGAGGCCCTCGACTTTGAGGTGAGGGCTGAACAAGGAGGGAGTGAGAGACCACCCGAACAGGGCCGACTCTGTGCCGTCCAGGCCGCAGCTGCGTGTCCTCACCGACCAGTGAAGCTGGCTGAACTCCCACTGAACTTGATTTACATAAAAGCACAAGGAGCTGTCAGCGCTGAGCAAACACATTTACATGCAGGGTCACAGATAAACGCCTGTGAGGGCTGCAGATGATCCTGAGGAAGCCAGCCTCTGAAGAGAGATGAAGAGGTGTGATGACATGTGACCCACCACGACCTTATGTGACGCCTCAAAACCTCCAAATATCCAAACACTGATCGACTGATCCTGCCTACAGCAGAGTGGCTCTGCACCGACCTTCTCCTGCAGTTTAGCTTTGAGCTGCCGGACCGACTCCTCCGCTTGCTGGACCTGCTGGGCGAGCTGGACCCGAGCCTCCTGGTCCTGGTCCTCCTCCCTCCGCTGCTTCAGAGTCTGCAGCTCCTCCTGCAGGCGTCGGAGCTCCTGGTGCTGCTGGTCGTAGCACTGCTGCAGCCTCTGCTCAGACCAGAGACCAGAGGTGTTTATGGAGCAGCGCCAGAATAACGTAAAAAGGAGGGAGGTGCTCAGTGCTGCTTTCTGCCGTCATGGAACGTGTCAGTACCTCTTAGACAGGCCTTGTGTTCTACTTTATGGAAATAGTGTGGAAATACATCTGGACGTAGAACTCGTCTCCCAGCCCAAGTGGGGAAATGCTGTGATTTGATGGATAATAAACCAGCCCCAGTTGTATAACTGGGATTGTGTCTATTGGCTGTTGTATGTTCACTCACCTGGATCTGAGCAGTCAGCTGGGATTTTTCAGCCTCTGATTTGCTCAGCTGAGAATCTAAATGTTGGCGGGTCGACGCCAGAATTCTCGAGATCTCTTCAGTTGTCTTCACGCTGTCCTGTAACGACAGAGGAGCACATACAGTGATACCTGGGCCCGTCTGATGGCCCTCTCAGTCCCAGCACCGACACATCCTTTCAGCAGCTATGTTTTCTGATGTGTGCTGACATTAAAAAAACTGTTTTACAGTTCATTAAAAGCAGAAAACCCTGACTGTCATGATTTAAAATTGGTGTAACGTAGTTTGTCCAGCAGAAGGCACTCCAGCACCTCCTCGTTTATTTTTCAATTTCAATCCATCCATCCATTCTCTATACCGCTTATCTGTAAGGGGGTGGAGCCTATCCCAACTGACATTGGGTGAGAGGCGGGGTTCACCCGGGACGGGTCACCAGTCCACCGCAGGGCCATCAGGGGCAATTAGAGGTTCAGTATCTTGCTCAAGGACACTTGGACATGGTCACCGGAGGAAGTGGGGATCGAACCAGTGACCCTTCAGTTGGTAGACGGCCACTCTACCTCTGAGCCACGCCTCCCCCTTTACTGTTCTATTTTTGCCTTTATTTAAGTGGTCTTCCTTCCATCCCTCCATGTTCTCCCTCTCCTCCTGTTCAGGGTGGTGGGGGTGGAGCCTATCCCAGCAGCCTTCCCCCTGGACAGGTCACCAGTCCATGGCAGGGCCAACACATAGAGACAGACAACCATTGGCTCTCCCAGCCACGCCTACGGTCAATTTAGAGTCTGGATTAACCTGGTCCCTCTTGATGTCTTTGGACTGTGGAGGAAGCTGGAGTACCAGAGAGAACCCAGCAGGAACAGGGAGAACATGGAGACTCACACAGAAAGACCCCGTGCTGCAGCCGGGGCTCCACCCACAACCTTCTTGCTGGGGGCCACAGGGAGGACCACTGCTCCACCGGGCCGCCCTTAAATGGTCATATTTGACAATAATATTTTTTTAATGAACTGAATTATTTGTTTAAGAAAATAACCTCCTGAATTCACATGGGTACAAAATGGGAGCACGTCAACATAGAAAGGGTCTACTTTCTACGTTCATCAGTGATTTCTTCTGCTCTCCACTTGCAGCAGCGCCCACCCAAGTTTCTATTCACCACCACCTGACCATACATGAGATATTACACTTTTCTACCAATGATTTTAAAACACCAGCAAACTAAGACTTTGTTTTACCCTTTCAAAGTCCAAATACTTGGCGAGCTTGACGGCCTCTTTCTCCGTGTTGGTGAGTTTGGCTGAGAGTCGCTGTGAGAGGAAAAACAGAACCAGTTGCGTTATCTGACAGCACAGTTGATTCAGAACCTAGTGAAGAACTCTACATGCGTGTCAAGTGGACGTGCACTTGAGTTTGAACTGACTTCATCCAATCCAAACATCCAATCATGTCAGCAGGAAGTTCCGGCGAGGACCAGAGGAAACCAGAGTTGAAGGAAACAACTTGAGTTCCCTGTAAAAAGTTTGTTTGTTCTTGACCTGAATCGAGCTTCTCGGGGCAGAACAGGTCCCAGCTCGAACAGTTGTGAAGCTAGCACTTCCCATCCACGACCATTCATTGTGCTAAGCTAACTAAGGAGGGTCTAAGCTCTCTCTACAGGACAGAGGAGCAGAGGGTCTCTGTCTTCTCGTCTGGTGGACAATGAGAAACGGTCTCAAGCAGTCAGTGGGTTTCTTTGATCTCGCCTACTTAAGAACTCGTTGGTTAAAATTTTAAAATGCATCCATTTTAAAACAGCTGGTGATTCTCACTCACAACGTTCTCTGATTCACTGTCGGCCAACCTCTTCTTTAAGGCGTCTTTCTGCTCCGACCACACCAGGCGTTCTCTCTGTTGATGCAACAAACCGCCAGTCATTGTTGTGCGCTTCAGGTTTCTTCCGCGCTGTAAACCTGCCGTACCTCGGAGGCACTCCACTCTCGGAGGAGCTCTCGAAGACTGTGGTTGGTGTGGTCAAAGATCTCCATCTTCTCTAACAGCAGGTCCTGCTGCCGTCCAAGGGGGGCGGCGTGCACCTTCAATAGCCGCTTTTCCTAAAAGATAAACCAAAGCAGCCATCATGCACCACCTGTTGGAGCAGCCGTGTTCCCACAGTCACCATCTGCTCCACAAGTGTCAGACTTGCCTTTGCAAGGCCGCCAATGGTTTCCTTCAGAGCTGTCAGTTGATTGGCTACTGCGACGCCATCAATCTCAGCCTCGACGAGCGCCCTCAGGAGCTCATCTGCCTGTCTGGTTTGAGCCCCGCCGTTTCCTCTGACAGCGAGAGGAGAACTCTCAGATTGAAATGACCAGAGACAAACCTCATACATTGCATGTGTGTGTGTGTTTGTGTGTCTGTGTAAAAGTCGGCTGCTAAAATATGAATCATTCATTTTCTCCCCCAGACTTGAGATCACGATTCTCAGATTTTCAGGTATAAAGAAGTTCCACCTGCTCCGTCCACGTTCTCCTTCTGTTACGCTGAGAACACCAACCTCACTCACCACCGGGACTTTTCTTTGTGCTTTTTTTTGTTGTTTTATTTTTGCTTGTGCTTCTCGTCTGTCTCCCATGGAGTAAGCTGGCCGGTTCTGACTGTCTATCCCCCCCCCCCCCAAACACATATGGTGTTGTGTTACCATAGTAACGGGGAGTGACAGCAGAGTGCTGTGAGTGACAGAATAGAAGAGAGACAATCATCATTTACAAATATGACCCAGAGATGTGTGAGTTGAGATGGTGTGTTTCCCCCGCGGCAGCCCCCGTTCTTGACGAGAGTGTAGACTTTCTACCAAAGTTTTACCATACAAGGACCTTTGTTTTTCTGAGAATGCGAACAGAAGAATTGCAAGATGTTGTTTGTGGTGAAAAACTGACTGTTGTGGTTTTGGGTCCATTGGCAGGAAATGCTGATAAATCTAAGAGGATTCACGGTTCCTGTACCTTAGCGGTTGCTATCATAA
This sequence comes from Aulostomus chinensis, assembly GCF_037954235.1. NCBI lineage: Eukaryota > Metazoa > Chordata > Actinopteri > Syngnathiformes > Aulostomidae > Aulostomus > Aulostomus chinensis. The sequence continues at coordinate 1,866,324 of NC_141325.1, forward strand.
AGCCACTCCTTCAGAGTGTCAAGATTCTCCATGAAGCCTCATTATGGCCTCAACATGTCAATGCAGGATTAAAAACAATCCCACCTGGAGTCACAATGTAGGTGTAGCTTCTTAAACTGGGTGAAAGGTCTCCAAATCTACATTTTGGCAATTTGTTTCCAAATGAAGGCAACGAACTGAGACAAATACAAACTGTAACCTGAACTTGTTTGGAACACTTTCTATGCTGGGTTTCCTCGGCATATGAAACGTAGCTACGTTCTTACTTTGTTGAGTGACGGTTGTTTTCTTCCTCTTTGAGGAGGACGCTCAGGTTTTTGGACACTGCTGCAAGTGCTTCCTCCTGGTCGACGGAACCAGGCTGGTGACCCCCCCCACGTTCAACATGACCACTGCTTCTCTGATCAGGAGACACACAAATACTTCAGCTGGACACACAGCCTTTTACATTTGTCAGCAGAAGCATTCACTCATCAGTTGTCTGCTATTATCAGTAAAATGTAATATTATACACACACACCTGGCAGGAGTGTGAGCCCACATCTCTTCTGCAGCACAGTCTTCCTGGGGGGATCCAGGGCGCCCGGCCCTGTGGCCCCCCACTGTCCGCCTTCACCTGAGTAACTTTTGTTCTTTTCTGTAGGAAACAGGACATAAAACCCGTCTATCTTAGTCTCCCGCTCCTTTGGTAGAAGCTCGTGTTTGTCTGGAGGGAGGGATGGCGTGCTGTGGAGGCTGAATCATCGCCGTGCAGCTCAGTGCTTCAGGGCTGCTTCGTGAAACATAAACTCTATATTCAATTATAATTATAATAAAAGGCTGTCATCACCTGAGGGGTCCTGCTTGGACTCCTTCTCATATGGACATGTACGGGGGTCGTCTCCGGGACATGGACGTGAACCGGCGGCGGTGAATCGCGGGTTTTCATACTTCCGTGACGTTGGGCACCCACCAGAACGCAATTATGGACGGAGACCTCAACTGAGTAAATACACGCAACTAAAACAACTATTTTTTTTCGTGATATTTCACGTTTTAAAGACAAATCACGTCTCACATCTCGCTCGCCCGATGAGCGAACCGTTGTTCAGACTAACGAGCCCTGTGATTGGTCCGTCTGCAGCATGCCGCGCTGTGATTGGCGCAACCATGTTTGAGCTACGTTGCCAGTGGTTACCGTCGGCTGTGACGAGTGGAATTTAAAACAAAGGTGAAAACATGTCTGCGACGATTCCTGTTACACTTATAATTCTTTATATTCATTCAACCGCCTTAATTTCCAATTGTAGTAAGTAACTACAGAAAAATAAAGTAAACGAATGAATAAAAAATGTATTGTTAAATTACGCCGCTGTTCAATCAAAAGGATATTTTGTAGTCTGTAGTTGAAATATAAGTACATCAAAGCCTCTTAGTACTTTTTTTGATAAACATTAATAGTTATGTAACTTTTTTAAAGTACGCAGTTCAAAATAGGAAATGGTCTCGATGACTGCATTTCCTGTTGTCTATGCATGGCACTTCCGGTATGTTAGCTTGCCTCTTAAAGTATTACTGGTTGGAGCATGTACCGGTGGCTGATTTCTCCCCTACTTGTCTTAATCACAATAAATGGTCAATAAACGTCGACGCCCGATCCTATCCGAGCTACTCAACCCAGATTTAGGAACATCCAGTCCGACATTTGACGGCCAAGCCTTCACCGCCCGGCTAAAAACAAAGCGGCTAGCTTAGCAGCTCATGCTAGCTAGTTATCCAGTCATTCCCCCTCCACGTGCTAATGAGACGCAAACAGGGCCTTTGGGTCGCGTTTATTGCCGCTGGGGATGTTAGAAATGAAGTACATCTCCTTTGTTCTCCTGCTTCACGCTGCAGCGTACGAGCCCAGCTCAGCGTGCGGCGGAGCGGCGGGAACGGGGGGAACCAGCGCGGACACCCTGATACTGTGCAGGGCGTGCGGACACGAGCTGGCGGTGGGGACCAACATCCACTTCGTCCCCAGCCGGTTGGCGCTTTTTAGCCGCAACGACACGCTGCTCGGGGGCCGAAGGGTTAACGTGCAGCTTTTTGAGAACCCCCACGGACACCAGTTTGAGGTGATTACTTTCCGGAAAGCGGACGTTACCCTGCACTGGCCGGCAGACAAACACTTCTCCTGGTTTCCGGAGTTCTCTTGGACGTTGGCCACTTGCCCCCGGTGTAGAACTCATTTAGGTGGGTATCTTTAAACCTGCGATGGCACTGAAACACCTAATCAATTTAGCTCTTGCTGAGATAAGACCTGGAGAATGAAGTCCTGTGGGACAGTAGGGAGCGACTGTGTGTAAACGGGTTCAGGGAGACGCATTTGAAAATGTAAATACTTCTTTATTGCAAAATGCTGAGGTCTGTCCTCACTTCAGACTCAACTCTAATATGGAGTTGAGGAGAAATCAATAATGAGCCAAAGAGAAAACCACAGTCAAGGTTTGTCTTGGAGACCAGTCTGCCACGTTTGTGCCTTTGAAAGAAGTGTCATTGAATATTTTCCAGTTCCTGTTTCAAACTTAACTAGTTTTTAATCTATTTTATTGATTAACTTTGGGAGTTTGGACTTCGGTAAAATTAATTGTATAAAACCAGTCTACCAAATGATTTGAAGTCATGTGTTTTTATTGTTATACCAGCACTGAGTATCAAATGGCAATACTGGGTGTTGCATCATTACAAGCAGCAACTCAAAAGGCTTTGAAGAAGAAAAGTTAGGCAATCTGAAGCTTCCACAGTAACTTCGTTATAAACTGGCCGACATCCCACCAAAACTGCGCCCTGGTTCTGTGTTTTCAGTTTCAAATAACTGGTTTTGGTTTCTCGCTCCAGGTTGGGCCTTCCAGCCCAGCAGGTGGCCCAACACCGTCACAAAAGCCACATTTGAGGAGTCGCCACACACCTTCCTGGCTCTGATCACCCATCAGCTGTTAACAGAGGACTACGCTTCCAGCCTGCTCATGACGCCAAAATCCTTCACCAGCTGATATTTACTGTACTTTTAACTCAGGTGCCTTTGCGATCTAGAACTATTTTTAAAATAAATCTATGCACCCACATGTATACACAGTAAGTTTTATTATTGAAACAAAGCAAGTTGTACACCTCAAATTTAAAACAGTTTCTTTCCCCCCAGTGGAAAAGGAACGTGATTAAATGTAAATTATGTGAGATAACAGGTCTTTTTTTTTTTTTTTTTTACCCGTGAAGCAGTGGGGGCCAAAATTTACAAGCTTGTTTTTTTCCATTTTGTTCTTTATTAAAAATGTCATTTCAAATTCCATGGATATCTGTAAAACAATACAATGAAACAAAAAAAAAAAAGTCCCATAGAAATGGTGTCAAAATAACCACTCTCCCCAACATACTCCGGCCCCTCCCCCAACTAACCCCACCCCCCGCCCCCTTAACATTACAAGTCAAAGGAATGAGCTGGTACTCGTTAACCATGTTGGGGAAAAAAAAACAACTTCAACACCCCAACTGAAAAAAGTAAAAGAAAAAAAAGGGGGGGGAAATAATCGAGGTCTGCTAGTGCTAGGTCACTACACCATGGCTTTAATCAATTTACCAACCACACAACCTTAACAGGAGGAATTCTGTGTGAATCGTATTCAAAGTCTACTCAGGATGCCGAGCTGATTCTATTTTTATGCTTTTTATCATTTTTATTATTTTTTTAGATGACCCTGGGGATGTACTCACAATTCAGGGCAAAGTGCCATTGGCCTTAGATGAGTCAAAGGAGAACATAACATGGCACCAACAGGTGAAGAGGCTTCAGAGTGTAAAATGAAGCACACGGATTTAAAAAAAAAAAAAAGTAAAAAATAAAATAAAACCTTTGCTCCCGAACATGAGTGGAAAAACCAATAGGGAATAGGAAGTTGAGGGTCTGGGTGGGTGATGGTATCTCAGTCGTCTTCTCCCTCGTCGTCCTGGAACAAAGTGATCATAAGGTTAGGGGGTGTGGTGGAAACATCATCATAGTCGTCGTCGTCATTATTGTACCTCTCCGTCCTCGCCGTCGTCTTCTTCATCCTCCTCTCCGTCTTCGTCACCCTCCTCGTCTATGTCCTCCAGACCTTCTTCGTCCTCTTCATCGTCCTCACCTTCACCCTCGTCATCATCCATGTCAGGAACCTGCCGATGACATTTTGTGTGCTTTTACCAGACAAACTTAACAGCGTCCAGCAAGAAATTGAGATCTTGGAGCGTGTGGGGATACGTGTTTGCTGACAGTAAACATACCAGGTAGTACTGCAGAGGGTTTGGCCAGATGTCGTCCTTGATGACCTCCCCGAGCTCATCGGCGCCGGCATCGGCGTGATCAGTGAACCAAGTGAAGAAGCTCTCTGGCTCTTCATGTTGCCTCTTCCTCCCTGCTTTGTTCTGTGTCTGGCTGGAGCGCTTGGTCAGGTCCTGAAAACGCAGGAACATAATTCAGTGGCACATTTATTTAAAACTTCCAAATATGCCCCCTCTGGACTTGGGCATGAAATAATTCATGAGACAGGAACTCGCCTCAAACCAAAAAACCTTCTGCGAATGAGGAAAAGTCTTAGCAAGATGCGAGTTTCTCTTACCAACATTCTAAGTCGCACATACCTTTCCTGATTTCCATTTGATTTCTGTTGACTTTGAAGATGGGTCTCCGCTCTCGTTCAGATGGAATTCTTTGGAAAGAACTTTGTTTTCGAAGTACGGATTTTCATCGAAATACTGCAACACAAAACGCCCCTGGGTAAGATGACAAAAACCTGCAAATCTGTGTGTGTGTGTGTGTGTGTGTGTGTGTGTGTGCTTGCACAAAACAAGCAATACTTACAAAATCTATTCTGTAACCTGACTTGATGTCTTCAAACTCCGTCACCTCCACCCGGCTCAGGTAATGAAGTGCTTCTTCATCTTCCTCCCCCAGTAGGGCAGATACTGCAGGACAGATTGTGTAATTAAACACTTGATGTGTGGTCCAAACCACAGAATAGCCGCTGTCAATTCCCTCAGACAGACCCCGAGTCGGAGGCTCACCTTGTGGATGGTTGACAAACGTGGTGACCCAGAAGTTGGGAATTTTAGCGATCAGTTCTGACCTCTTCTGAAAGAATGGCTGACGAAGTTTGTTGTATTTCTGTTCTACTTTGAGGATCTCCTCACTGGCTTGCTCGTTCAACCTGAGGAGAAACACAAAGCAACAAGTCCCTGGAATCAGTAATTGAATATCATTTATTGTGCCGAAGGGTGCAGAAATTACATTTTCATGCAGTAGTGTTTCTGTAGTTAGTTCCTCTTCCTGTCAAAGATGTGCCAATTACCTCTGAGGAAATAAAATCTGAGACATTTTCAGCACGTGTTGCATACCTGTTTTATTAAAAATTAACATCTTTTTAATTACCTGTCAATTTCGTTTTGAACTTCGTCAATGTGTTCAATAGCTTCTTGCTGCTCTTTCTCTGTGAGGAGGAGAACAAAAAAGAGGATCATGCAGATGTTCACAGCAAGGACAAACTTGTCTACAGCTGAATTTAATTGATTTGTTTGTTATAACAATTTATTACCTGCAACGGACAAAAATACAATGAAGGAGCTTCAGGGAATATTAGAATGAACGAGGAGAAGGATATTTTAGCGGTTAATCCAGAGTTTATGGTCAAACAACTAAATCTAGGACGTTGTTGAGCAGGGCACAAGCCCGTGGTCCTCCGGAGGTTAGGGTACTTCAAGCGGCCAATAGCAGCAGCTCTGGCGGCTCAGGCTCTCGCCGTTTCCTGCCGGCTGTGAGCGACGAGGCCGCGTGGTTTAAATGTGGGACATCTGACTGTACACACGGAGCCGCGATAACGTGAGACAGCGAGCTGAGCCCGATGCCAGACCAGACCCCCCGAGCAGACCCCGTACCCCCGCGCCCAGCCGTCCTCAGAAACCCACCCGGCTCCACGATAGCGGGGAAGGTGTTTTTTCTGTCGATGACTAACAAAACACAACGTCGTCAGCTAGCGTTAGGTAACTTACCATTACAACAACAACATTAGCTGGCTAGCTGCTAATGCATAAATGAAACTGTAAACTTTTCCGGTCAATTAGTGCCACACTTGCAAATTTAAATCTGCGTTATTAATGAAAACAGCACATAGAAAATGGACGATTAGAATACGGCCAGTAGCCATCAACATAACCGGCCACGCTGGTGATGCTAATTTAACCAGCTAACATGGCCTCTCAGCACCGGTCTGAACTGAACAACAGCAGGCAAAGCTAATAAACGCGCTAGCTGGTGAGCTAGCTACGAAATGATAACACCCACACAGCATTCACCGCGGTCAACTGCAAAGCAGGTCCTTAAGCCAAATTAAAGCAGCACACATAATAATTACAAACAATATCGCATTCAGTGGCAATGCAAATTATGTTAGAGAAGAAAGTGAAAATGGCGGTGAACAGGAGGCCGCCATTCCCCTTACCGGAGGTTTCGTCCGCTCCGTCATGGTTCGAGTTCAGCTCCTTTTTACTCACTTTTGCCGCCGAGGCAGACATGTTCTCGCAAGCTCGGGTAACTTACGGGCGTCTGAGAGAATAGCTGGTAGCTTTGAATCGGGTTTCTCCCAGGACAGGAGAACGTTAATTCAGCGTAAAGTTCAGCGCGCAGAAAGCCAACAACGTGCTGCTCTCCACACAATGTAGCTGCCGAGGAGCGAGGAAGTCACCGCCGCCGCCGCTCACGCGCTCCTTTCATTACCCGAACGCGCCTCGCCGAATGGACCAGCGACGAGCTCCGCCTCTCAAAATAGGTCTCCTTCCTCGGCTCCAATTTGCTCATTTACCACCGTCTCTTCTCTTAAAATGACACACAAATCGATCCGGATTTCAAATTGGCACACGGATCTAAAACAGTAGCGGTTTCTTAGCCAATTAACACCGAAAACACAATTATTCCGACCGGCCCGAACCATCAGCGTGACCGACTCGCACTTGCGCACTTTATAAAAGAGATGCTTTTGCATTCTTTTAGTGCTGATTACCCCGTTACTTAATTGATTATTTTAGATAAAAGGGTATTTAAGCGGTTATGCCCAGAAGCTGGCGTGCTAATTAAGGGCACTTTTAAACAAATCATTGTATTAATATTATCACCACATTAGTCAATTTAACGAGGGGACCTGTTAAGCTAGCAGACGTGTATTAGCATAATTTCTCTAAAAGATTAGCCTCATTATCCTATTTAGCAAACAGAACTCTTAAGCTAGCTCTTCTTGGCGTATTTCATCTAATTTTTTATCTTCAGGTGGTCTTCTTTAGATAAGGGAGCTGTTGAAACTCAGCATAATTCCTTGTGATATTAGCTTCAGATTATCCTGTTTAACCTGGGGAAGGGGGTAGTTAAGCTAGCTGATGCGTCATGTGATTAGGACAAGTTTTGTGTGGCGAAATTACAGCCTGTTTACATGTGTCTCTTTACGTTGACGGTTATTCGTGGCTGTCATTCTGCCGTGCAGCTGCCAAGAGGACAAGCAGGCAGCTACAGGGCTGCCATGCATCACCTAGCAGCTGCGACTGCCTCCCCCAGCCCCCGTCAGTCTGTATGTATATGGTTATTATGGTTATTAATTTCAGGCTTCCTTGTCAGAGCAGATGACAGACATGTCGTCAACACTGCAGGCTTGTTTTCCTCCCTGTCCCGAAGAGAGCAGCAGCGGCTCTGCCTGTTTGTCCTTCAGTTGGTGACAGTCAGGAGCATGTGGTCATGTCCTGGCCAATGCGGAGCCCAGAGCAGGTGACTGTCAGAGGAGCAGCAGCAGCAGAGCTGGCACCAGAGAAGAGCCCTGCAGAAACTCCACCTCCCTCCCTCCTTCCCTCCTCTAAGGGATTTGGTTACAGAGTAGAGGATGAGGAGGATGCAGCGGGAAGGGGATGTTGCAGAGCAAGCTGCAGCGGGGAGGCAAACAGGAGGACAGGCTGTGTGATTCAGGTGTCAAAATGTAGGAGCCGCATCTTTGAGAGTGTGTGAAGGCACTGTAACATCTGGGGAAATCTTGTGTCTCAAGGATAGTGAAGGTGGAGACTCGAGAAACCTTCCCTCCACCTCCTCAGAGAATGAGAAATTAGCCTTTATTCAGCAGAGCATCACCTGAGGTCAGTGAAGTGCAAAGTCATACTGTTTACACCTGATTTGAACGTTCTGTCCCACTTATTTTGTTTGGAAACGTGTGCATGCGACCCAGCTCTGTTTCTCTCGTCTTCCACCACTTGTTTTGATCGCCAATCAGTGTGCTGTTTGTGAAGCTACCCCAGCTGACCTGTCTGGAGCAGTAATGAAGCAGCGCTCTCGATGTGCTGTCCCTATCCAGGATCAGATGTTGTCCACAGCTCAGCAGATGCTGCAGGATAGCCGTTCCAAGATCGAGCTGATCCGGCTGCAGATCATCAAAGTCACCCAGGCTGGGAGCAGCAGCGATGTTAGCGGTGACCAGAACAGCTCCACTCACGGAGGTCAGAATCACAGCGTCATGAGTTTCCACGAGCGTCTGGTGTGTTTGGATGCATCTGCTCATTGTTAGGAATCCTTCTTCCTTCTAATATTCACAGCTGAGGAGCGTCCCTCTGTTTGCAGATTAGACCAAAAGTGACATGAAATAATCTTCAGACTCCAGGAGCAACGTCAAAACATCTCTGACGCAATTCTCGAGTGGCGCGAGTTAGCTGGCTCTTTCAACCAGACGTTGACTAGAAGATTGATTGCTAAGAATTTTTGAGCCTCTAAATCTCAAGTCCGTCATGTGTGATGAGGGTTCAGGCTGGAGTGGATCTGTGCGATCCAGAAGCTTCAGCAAGCTGAGGGAAACCCAGAGTGACTGCTGATAATCAATCCCAGCAGCACCAGTGCAGACGCTGCCTGCTACAATCTTATTTTATTTACCATTGTAGAATAAAAACCTTTGAAAACAGAGTTATTGTAGTTCAAGTACCAGTCCTGGAGACGCTTGTGGTACTGTCCAAAAAGGCAGGACTGGTGAAGGTGCAAGCCTGCATACCGATACCGTATAACTTATTTATCCTGAAACCGGACCCTGCTACTTCCCAGTTAGCTCAGTGATCAATGATTAATATTACATACTGGAAATCAATTCTTCTTCTCAGCCCTAAACCGGTCGTCCACACAGGAAGTTGTTCTGTGTTTCCTCCAGCTGCGTGAAGAATTGATTGTTATGTGATGTTGGTCAGATGGAGGGAGCAAAATGTCAGCAGTGTGTCGATATTTTACAGTCTGAAATGCTGCAGTGCTGAACAAAACATGCAAGGGACATCAACTCTTGCTCAGCACAGATGTCATGAGACCTCCAGACCCTCCGTCCAGATCGTCCCCACTGCTGTGGTTGTTGAAGTATAAACGTTAGCGCTACAAAGCTAACACGAGACCTCCAGTCATCGGCAGAGGGAGGCGATCGTTGGGCCACATCGCGGTTGTTTTAGTGTCTTGAGCACTTTTACTGAGTAACATCAGCCTTCAGCTGGTCTTCGTCTCGCTTGTATCAGTTCAAATGTTGTTGTTTTTTCAAAGGAACAGTAAATTAAAGTTGGTAAAAAAGAAAGAAAGAAAAAGAAACAGTTGAAAATAGACGTGTTTTCATTTCCTGTAGAAACATTTAAGTAAAAAGGGAAAAAAAAAGGCAGAGACACTCAGTGTCTGTCTGGAATATTGCCGGTGATCGGACTGATGAGAGGAGAGAAACCTTTGTGACAGCATTACTAAAGAAGCCTCCCTTCTTACCCGGGATTTGCGCCCTCTGAATATCCTGACACTACAATGTTTGTTTGTTTTTTTCTGGCATGAAAGTAAAAGTCGATCAAACACGAGTCCAAGAACTCTGCACTTTATTCCCGAGCTCATATTTCCTGTCTTTGACTGTCTCCTCTCAAATTATTCATCAGACTCGAGCCATCAGCAGGGAATTGAAGGCTTCTCAGCTGCTGCAGTTCGCTTAATTCACTTCATCCTGGTTGGGGAAAAATATGACAAATCCCATCCTTGCTGCTGTCACAACAAAGAGGAATATCGCCAACGACAGGGATGATCTTAGGAGGATATTGTTTGATGGGCGTTTAGGGAACATTCGGGATCTTTTGGGAATGTTTAGGGGATTGTTAAGGGAATATTTAACATTCCATCTACGCTATGTTTGCAAAACCTATTCCAGCAGCCTTATGTGGACCCACCAATACTGACTCAGTGTACTCTATTAAGGTCCTGGCATTACATCACAAGAACTTTTACAGGAGTCCTAGAGGGAACATCCTATATGGATTTCTTTGAAATTTCCCCTGAACATTCCCAGAATACCTTGAGCGTTCACTGCAGAAGTATTGATTGGAGGAATGAAAAACGCTTCATTCTGAAACCCTCCTATTAGAACATGTGTTTGTTCCCTCTCAGGGGTCTCCCCGCTGGCTGCCAGCCCTGTGGACAGGCATTTCTCAGAGTTGCAGTACTACATTCAGAGAGAACAGGACGCACTGGTGCTGGCCAGAGATGTGGTGAAGCAGCTGGAGGGAATCTCATCGCTGGACCAGAAGGCTCTGGTGGAGGTAATAGAGAAGTAGACTTAGGAACATGTAGAAGCCTGTTGGAAAAATCCTTCTGATATCGTCAGAAATCCTCCTTCACCTCTCACGTGGCCGATAATCGTACGCTCCTCTTTGTCTTTACGTTGCTGTGGAGACGAAGCGAGGGATGATGCGTGTTTGGAGAACAGAATATAGATTCAGTGCTCTAAAAACAGCCAACTTTTCCTCCAAGGATTAACAAAAAATAGAAAATTTAGCAAAAGTGAAGCCTGGTGCAATATTTAGCACTTAAGCCACAAATTAAACCTGATGACAAAGAACCTTCCCCATTACAGTCCTGATCAAGAGGTAGAAGCATCATGTTTAGAGGGCCAAGCACAACAGATCTGTCTCACCATCAGGCTCAGTCCCGGGTGCAGGAGTCCACCCAGAAGCTGTACCTCCTGCGGTTGTCCCTGGAGACCCACCTCGAGGATAAGAACCAGGAGCCTGTAGAGCAGCCTGCTGGGGGGGTCGACCCATCGCTCAGACCCCCCAAGTGCCCCCTGAACCCCAGACGCGGGTACCCGCTGTCCTCCTCCCTGCCCATCTTCTCCATCAGACCTGCCTCTCTAACAGGTACCAGGACTCAGCTGTTGCTCAGGACGCAAAACTGAGTTGTTTGTTTTTTGTTTTTTTTAAGGAAATTCATGTTTTTGTCATAAAACAGAGAGCCGCTCCTACAGAATCAGGGCCGTTTGCAGGTTGAAACTTGTCACAGTTTTATCTTTTTGGAGCATTGCATCGAGTAGCACATAGGATTAATATTTCAAAATGTACCCAGTATATATACCCAGTATATATATATATATCTATATCTATATCTATATATATATATATATATATATATATCTATATCTATATCTATATCTATATCTATATCTATATATATATATATATATATATATATATATATATATATATATATATATATATATATATATATATATGAATATGAATGAGCAGAAGTACTTTTACTCCACTTCCATGTGTTCATCCTGGTGTTAGATCACAATTCCACACGTTGCTGTTTGCGTCTCCGCTGGAATCTTGATTCTTCATGATTGTAGCAGCTAATTTAATCGATGTTGACGATGTTAGTGTGAATATGTTGTGACTGGAGAAGTGGTGACTTTGCTTGAGTCACCTGACGGTTGTGGTTGAGTGGTTGAGTTAAGAGACAGTCTCTTCAGGTTCATATTGATTCCATGCATGCTTGACAGGGATTTCTGTGTTTGAGTTTCATGATTATTTTTGAGGAATTTTAAACTCGACCAGGGTGGAAAAAGTCAAAGTAATTTGTTGATAAATATTTTTTGTTTTTTAACAGTATAAACAAATACCATGAAATATTCTGTTGGAGTTTGAAATCTGCATCTCCTCTGGTATTGAGGCCAGTTTTACAAAGACATCATCGTCAGCAGCTCCGGTTTTTTGGTGTGCAGTAAAAACCCAGAATATAATTTTCCTTCGAAGAACAAACTTCAAAGTGCATATTGTCAAGCCCTCGCCTGTTGTGTCACCAGTGTTTGAACATGAGCTAGCATCCACTAACCCCTGGCACTGAATATTCAGCACATGTAATCTGTTGGTTTTGGACGGCTTAGATGTAAGCCCGTCTCTCCACCCTGCACGAGGTGAAAAAAAAAGCCTTATGATGATGATATAACAAGGAGACGAATTCTGGAGTTGCACTGTTGGCAGCGAATAATGAGCACGAGTCTCTGAGCGATGAAACACTCGGGGTGGTTTTCTGCTCCGCAGCACGACAGCGAAATGCAGAGAAGGAGGATGCGAGAGCTCCTGACAGCCCTGATTAGAGACTTGATTCCAGGAGATTTATGTACGCTGGCAAATCAAAGGATTTATTTTGAACTGCTGTGTTCACTTTGGTCATCCGTCTTGACTGAGACTCATTAGAAACACACACGGTTACCGTGACTGTGGAGGGAGAAAATCCCTCTCAGTTTTCACGATCAAGTTCATTTGTGGATGATGTTGAATATGATATAGACAGCATTTTTTTCTTTTCAGTCCCACATTAACATTCCTTCATTCGTTTTCAGGCAAACTTGAAGTCAAGCTTCTTGGGTGCGAGGATTTAATGAGACCTCTGACTCTCTCAGACCATGAAAACCACCTGAGACCCACCAAGGATGCTTCCCCGGCGGCTCCCAGGCCAGATGGACCCTCTGGTAGGTTCAGTTGTTAATGTTTACATTTCATGGTTTTGACCTGCGTTTGTGGGTTTCTATAAGTAAAACAAAAGATTCGCCTAATTTTACGGTCATGGGTGATGCGTTGTATTATTTAGATTTAGCTGATGCATCCCTAGGCCGCCCCGATCACGTCGATGTACACAAGTACGAAACATTTACATTTATCTCAAAATGAGAAGAGAAATGATGAATTAATATAAATTCAGTATAAAGTTGAGGACATAAATAAATAACAATAATAATATTAATAAAGCATTTGCGTATGAAGCAGCTTTGGAAGTCAAGTAATGGAATGCAGTGCCCACCTACGTTCAAAAAAACGATGGACAAGCACGATGATACGACATGTGATTATCGTCATCATGATGATAAACGTTCCTTGTATGGGACCTTTCATACAAGGATTGCAGCTCAAAGTGCTTTACGACAAAGAGAAGAACATTGAAATCATGTTACACACAGTTGCGTATCATCTGCGTAGCTATGGAAACACACATTGTGCTCTCTGGTGATGTCACCAAGTGGCAGCGTGCACAGTGAGAGCAGTAACGGAGCGAGGCAGCTCCCCCGTGCATCTCTTTTGCTGCTGTGCATTTGTCAGTCCCATAAATCGTAAAACTGCCCTCCTTTGATGTTTGTCCTGAACCGGTTTAACACACAATCAGACCCAAATTTCAGGGCTGTTAATGAAGACGTCGCAGTCAGTCGCATGCTGCTGTCAGGTCCAAGTGGATAAGTTGTTATCGGAGTTGTGGATCGTTTTAGCAGCGGCTGTCTCGGTGCTGTGGGCCCTTCTGAAGCCTCTAAACGCCTCTTCTCCTGAAGGAGGTCTTGAGGTGTTTGTCTCACTCACGTGTCTGTGTGTCCACCAGCAGAGATGAGCGCCGTGCTCCGGCTGGATGGCAGAGTGGTCGGCAGGACCCGGTGGGCTGCCGTCAGCAGGCTGAGCTGGGACCAGACCTTCTGCGTCCAGCTAGAGCGAGTGAGTCCACTCACACGTTACTGGTTAATCATATTCATTTTTTTAAGTCAGACACAAAACATTTGATTAGACCACATTGTCTCCTCTTACTCTAAACATTCATATCTTCTTCTTCTGAAGAAGAAGAAAAATAAAGTTTAGGAGTAAAACATCTGGAACAGGGCCCAACTGGATTTTTGAGCTCGATACCAATTTCAGAGCAGAAAAAAATCACTGATTACAGATGTGTGCAACCGCTATCGAGACTTTTTGTGCAGGACTGAAAAGAAACCCTTTCTCCTGTTCAGTGTGATGTAATTATGTTAACTCAGAAGGCTAAATTCCTTTTTTCATCAAAGAATACTTAACACCGTCATACACGACCGTTTAAATGAAGGCCAAAATGAAGTCGTGAGACAAACAAGACGGAGCACTCACTCTGGCCGACACACTACATGACTCCATTTTTAAATCCTCATCAGCATCTTTCAGTAAGTAACAGCATGATGTTGTTGTATGTTGATCAGAGAATCTTCTTTGTAACATTAATAACAACTGATGAATAATTTGGAAACCGTGTCAGGTGGCACTTCCTGACTTGTGATTCGCTGGCTGTAAGTACATCCCTCTAATGACCAGCAGGAGGAGCTGTTGTAGCAGGATACTGCAACAGTTTACGTGTGCTGTAGTTCTCCTTGGGACCAGCAGGTGTCTCAGTGGTCTGTTACAGGGTGCAACAAACTTCCAGGAGGCTGACAAACAAACAGAAGCATGTTCATTGCTTCGCTCTCAGTTTGTTTGTGAGGAGACATGAGCAGGAATCAAGGGCGCGCCAGCAGTTTCCTTCAGGGGAAACTCTTCAGAATGTGACGGCTGCAGTTTGGTACTCGTCAGAAGGGAAAACACTTGTGTTAGCTTGATTGTGTCACTCAGAAGTAAGACATTTACTGAGTTCATCCATAAGATCTTTATTTCAGATTAATGACTCAGGGTCCAAGTTTACTCACTGGTGACTTTAATGCCTCACTCAGAAGGCCAGTCAGGTTCTGCGTGCCTGGTTCACTTCTGCTCATGTCTTATTTCTCAGTATTGTTTGTGTGTTCTGTCCTCTGAAGTCTCGAGAGCTGGAGATCGGCGTCTTCTGGCGGGACTTGAGGGCCATGTGTGCAGTCAAGTTCCTACGACTGGAGGAGCTGATAGACACGGCAAACCTCTCTCAGGGTTTGAGCCTGGAGCCGCAGGGTCTCCTCTACGCCAAGGTACACGCTGACCTGCCGGTTGGACGATGACAGAGGTCAACGTACAGTCCGGCTTCAGTTTTATAAAACCGTGGTCCACCATAAATGGTACACGTACATCACACGAGGGTCAGGTTTGCGTTTAGGCTGGGACAACTTGTGTAGCCTCAAACAACAAATCAGAACTCCATTCAGAAAACAAAATATTCTGGAAGTTGTTTGCTTGTGATCTTGTGGAAATCCAACAAAGCCTAAATTCATGTTTTGTTGTTGATGTTAAACGTGAGTCGGCTCTGAGTGTGAAGCAGCCTTCAGACTCAGGACCTGGAGACCTCCCCGTCTCTCCTGCTGCTCACTGTCACTCACCTTTACCATCAGTTTCATCATTTTAACTGCCTCTGGATGAAGCCACTGACCCAGACACGCCAGCCTTCAGTTTCTGATGGGGCCTCTGCTGGTGGTGGGCAGTAGGATGGTTATTTAAGTCTCGGTCAATGACTGTAGGAAGCGGTGCAGTGGACTTCATGCCCTGCTAGGGTCAAACATCCACCTGCAGGGTCTTGAGTAGACTTCTTCATGCCCACAGTCTGGGGGTTTCACCTTGAGCGCTTATGTAATATAACCAAGGTGTCATATGAGCAGTAGCTACCAGAAAAAGTTTCAGATTGGTGGAAAATATCATTTACTGACATGTAAACAGTCTTTGATTGAATTCAGTTTGACATCTAAAGAGTCTTGTTTTGATTCCTATTCCCTGGCTTTTACATCTACACTGTATATTTACATACATGCACCCACCAGGCTTTCTATGTTGTGTGGCCATAGAGTGGAAACGATCAGTGGTGATGGTTAATTAGAGGAAATAACAGGTTCCCGCACTTTAATTTGTAGGAACAAGTTATAGCTTGTGGCTGTAAAGCTGAGCGAGTATTTTGTGGGTGTGTACGAGCCGCTGCTGTGCTTCGCTCAACACGAGCTGTTGATATTTGGACCAACACTCCCTTTTGACCTCTGCCCAAATATTTGATGGTGAGTTGGCGTCTGGTGCCCATGAGCAGTCCTAACTCTTTCCTCTGGCCTGAATTGAAGCTGCGATTCATTGACACGGTGGTGGAACGGCAGCCGAAACTCAGACGTCAGCGATGTATCTTCACTAAAGAGAGAGGTACGGAGGACATTGGGGACTTTACCGCCCTTCGTGAGTACCATCGGCCTTCACGTCTTCTCTGATCTTTGCTTTCTCCTCAGGGAAGAACTTCCTCAGAGCTGCTCAGATGAACATGAATTTTGCCACGTGGGGTCACCTGATGATGAGCATCCTCCCTCGCTACAGCTCCTTCACCTCTTTCAGCTCCTTCCCCTCTACAACTCCTGACCTGGTGGTAGGCAGCACGCCTCCCCCCACAGAGACGGAGCCTCAACACACCTCTGCACTGCCAAGGTCACAGTCTGAAGCAGAATGTTGCGTATTTTTAGATATAGTTGGGTAATGTCCTACATCGTGGAGCTATGCTAACACTTCCCACCCACTACCATTCATTGTGCTAAGCTAACAGAAGGGTCTTTGTCTTCCTGTCTGTCACTGACAATGATTGACATGTTCCTATAAGTTGTGTTTTCAAGTATTTGTACTTTTCGTAATTAATTTTTCTGAATACTTAGTCGTAGTTTATTTTTTACCCCATTTGAACACAAATACTTGTACTTTCAAAGCAGTTCTTCGCTTTATTTTTAAGACCTTTGAGTAGAATCAAGTTCTAGCTTGCGTCATTGCATTAACCTCTCGTGATCCGATCAGACATTGATTGTTCTCATTTTTACTTTACTGGGGAAGCTGAACCCGTACTGAGCTGTTTTCTGTACTTCTACTTGGGATTGTCTGCACTTTACTCACCTTTGTGTTTAATTTGACTTCTAACTAACACTTTGTCTTTTTCTTTTCTCTGCACATCTGCAGCGAAGCTCCAGTCATCCAACTCAGCGTCACCGAGGAGCAAACATCTCCCACCAGCCTCGAGGCGGGTGAGACCATCGTCGCCTCCCCAGCACACCAAACCTCATGTAGGCCTGCGCTTCAAGAACAACTGGTAAACAGTTGCAGCTTTAGTTGTGTAAAGTGCAACACAACATTTACGTTTGTCGCCAACATTATAATTGGACTGTTTTAACAAGCGAATGAGAAAAGATCGGAGCAGAGCTCCACTGCAATCAGCTGGGTTTCATTGGTCCTTTTAGAGGGGAGAATAACTTCAAATGTGATCTTAAATGGGATCATGGAGACTTGTTGAGAGCGGAAATGTTACCAGAGGACAAAAGCAAAAACCGTCGTGTCCCAACAACTGAACCTCCTGCTGCTGTTGGGACACGACGGTTAGGAACAAATCCTGATGACAACTAAACTTGGTTTCCTTTCTTCTCTCTGTAGTCGTCAATAAACAGCACAGAAGAAAAGGAAGATCAGCCTGCATCTGCTCTGAAGTACAAACACACACACACACACACACACACACACGTGTCCATGCTGTAAACATACAGACATATTCTTCTGTTGTTTATCTCTCTCAAGGATGCAAATGGATGATTTGAGATTCATCTCCGTCCTGGGCCGCGGCCACTTCGGGAAGGTAACAGTTTCAGAGTTTGTCACTTCAGCTCGTTTTATTCCATCAAACTAGTGTCTTGTTTTCTCAGTGAAAGCGTTGTGTTCAGGTCCTGCTGGCTGAGTTTAAGAAGACAGGAAAACTGTACGCCATCAAAGCCTTGAAGAAAAGAGACATCGTGATGCGGGATGAGGTGGACAGGTGCGTCAAAGGAAAAAGTGTTGTGGTTAATGGTTGAAACTGAGCGAGTACTTTTACTCAAGTACTGTACTTGTCAAGGTATCTGTACTTGGAGTTTGTCAGATAAATCCAAAGTAAGGGACCGTCTCGCTGCAGCCTCATGAGTGAGAAGAGGATCTTTGAGATGATCAACGCGTCCACTCATCCCTTCCTGGTGAACCTGCACGGCTGCTTCCAGACCAGTGACCACGTCTGCTTCGTCATGGAGTATTTACCTGGCGGTGACCTCATGATCCACATCCACAATAACGTCTTCACCGAGGCCCAAACCAGGTCAGTCACCCTGGACCCGACGTGGTCGTGCAGTTTGTCTGCGGGAGTGTAAACGTTCCACGCTCGTGGTTCCTCCCAGTATTTTGATCTGGATTCTACTGCTGTGTGCAGGTTTTATTCAGCGTGTGTCCTGTTGGGTTTGGAGTTCCTGCATCTTAATAAAATCATCTATCGGTAAGTCGCACCAGCTGGAGTCACTGTGCTGCTGCACTTTCCAGCAGCTCTGGACTCGTGAAGAGGTAACTAGAGCAGGTCGTCATTTACCTTGACTGTGTTTCATGCAGAGACCTGAAGCTGGACAACCTGCTGATGGATGCTGATGGATTTGTGAAAATCACAGACTTTGGGCTTTGTAAAGAGGGTGGGCTCATGCTCAGGCACCGTCACGCTCCCGTTCCTACGAGTGGAACCTGTGATTATTGTTCTTCAACCCAGCTGTCCTTCTTTTGCCAGGGATGGGTCACGGAGACCGCACATCCACGTTCTGTGGGACTCCAGAGTTTCTGGCTCCTGAGGTCCTGACAGATGACAACTACACCCGAGCGGTGGACTGGTGGGGGATGGGCGTCCTCATCTACGAGATGCTTGTGGGGGAGGTTCTTATCAAATTTTCCATGCTTTATTAAGTGATATGTGGCGGTACAGCCGCTCTACACCAGCGTGTGCAGCTGAGTTTTCACACTTGACAACTCTTAATAAAAAGTAATGCATCAACTTTTACTGTCCAGCGTTTTCAGAGACGTGAGCACAGAGACCCTCCTCTGACCCAGGCTCGTTAGCTTAGCACGATGGAGGTAGCGGCTATTCAGCTCTTGGCCGGTTCCAGTAGCAGGAACACTAACCGACTGTCTCTGGCCTGCTCCTAGTCTCCCTTCCCCGGCGAGGATGAGGAGGAGGTGTTTGACAGCATCGTCAACGATGACGTGCAGTATTCAGTGTCTCTTCCTCCAGATGCCATCGCCATCATCCAGAAGGTGATTAGCACCAGTCTGCCCGTCTGCTGTGTGTTTGATGAATGGCCGACACGCGTTACTCACACGTTACAGGTTTCATGGGTGACCGCCATGATTCTAACTTTGAGCGCGTTGGTCCTGAGTCCAACTCAAGTACTGGCCTTCTGTCTGCAGCTCCTGAAGAAGAACCCGCTGAAGAGGCTTGGAGCGGGAGAGCGAGATGCCAACGAGTTGAAAGGAGAGAAGTTCTATGAGGTAAATCACCTGCTCTCTTGTTCTCTTAACACATGTTCCACTGTTCCCTCTGGTGACCTCAAAGACGACTTGGACAAATGCACAAGACCAAGTTGATCTTCCTTTTCTGTCTTAACCTCTGTACATTTGAATAAAAATGCTATAAATAGAAATGGTGTGTATCTATGAGAAGAGAAGCTCATTGTCAACTCCTCGCAGACCATCGACTGGGAGGCTCTGCTGGCCAAGAAGGTAACGCCGCCGTTCCTGCCGTCAATCAAAGAGTCCGTGGACGTCAGCAACTTCGACAGTGAGTTCACTCGCCTCCAGCCCATCCTGTCTCCGCCCTCCAAGCCCTTCAGCCTCTCCACTGAGCAGCAAGAAGCCTTCGCCGACTTCGACTTCTGCGCCCTGCACGGATGAAAAACATGATAGAAAGACCAGGGCGGGAAACGCCCACCAGCTGGTAGCACGGTCAGATTATTCTCCACCTCAACATCTGGGACCTCAGGGTTCTCAGGCTCAGAGTTCATGTACAAGCGTGCACTTTCTCCTCCCACTCAGTCCCTGGTTTTTACGTTCCCACGGGTTAAAGACGAGACCCTCGACCACTTGTTCATGTTTGAGATGAAATCAACAACACTGTCACAAGCAAGTTCAGCTGTAATTACCATAGAACAGCATTCGAAGAGGTTGATCACATGACCTTCTCAGCCTCCCTCATACTCAAAATGTTTAGTTCACTAAAGAACTCTGACAGTTTTGAATTCCAACAGTCGTCTTGAATTAGTTGGTTCTTGTGTTGCTTCATCGGCAGGTCACTCGATTTGATTCCAGCTGACACAGAAAACGTTGATTTGATTTGAAAGAATCCGTTTGAAAGCCGGACAAGTTCTCAGTGCTCGCTGGAGGATTTGCTCCCATGACTTCACAACTGTTTGGTTGCACAGACGTCACAACAACGGGAAAGGAGGAAAACATTTGTGAGTTGGAACCAGGTTCTAAACTGAGCTTAAAGCAGAGATCTGCTGAATCACTGAGCTGCTGACCCGGTTCTTTGCAGAGAACCCGGTTCTGTCCTTCACCTTCACGCTACTGAAAGAGCTTTTCCTGCCCTGGTCTTGATTTACTGCAGCTCCTTGGTGTTTAGACGGGACGCTGCAGACGATCCCATGGCTGACCACGCCGACTGTTCCCATGGTCATGGTTTCATCTGTCCACTAACAGCGAGGTGTTTCTACTTCCAGCGCTACCAAGAAGACCGATTGTGGCCCTTTATAAAGCACCGTCATCTCCTCGAAGCTCGGGTTAGTTAAGTGCAATTTAGAGAAACTTGATTTCGGTGTTGTCTTGATGTTACCTGAGAGATCTGATCCACTCCACGTCAAAGGGAAATATTCCACTTTGAACTCCACTTTTGACATCTGCACTTTAATTTCACGGGCAATTTGCCTCCAGTGACGATCTTCCGAAGTCCTCGGGCCTACATTCCTGAAGACGCTTGAGTTTGTCCGATTATTTCACTGGTTGGTAGCAGAAAACACTCGCCTGACGAGCTTCCACTGATGCTAACGTGCTAATCTAAGTGTTGCTGCGCTGATCTGCTCTGCTGCTTGCTGCCTGTGAGGAGAAGCAGTTCTCTCTTCTAGAATCTATAAAATCATATATCAGAGAGGGAGCCAGTCGGTTAGACGAGGAGGACGTTCAAGCTCAGTCCACCGAGTCGGCCTGGAATGATTAACAACCCTTTAGTGAACAAAATGCCAAAAAGTCTTCAGTTTCAGGTTTGTCAAAATGAGAACTTTTTGTTCTCTCTGTAAAGTCAATTCTTGCATTCGGTTTTGGCCCGCCGGTCACGCGAGGCCTCGTCTCCTCATATATACGCCTGGAGTATTCCACGTGGATATTCCACACATCCAGGCATCAAGAACCAGACATGAGCCTCTCGCCCGGGCTGGTCAGAACCTTCCAGGGTCACTCTCTCCACGTTGAACCCTGTTTTGGATCCAGTCGTGCATATGTGGAAACAAGGTGTGAAGAAGCTAATTGGAAGCTAAATCTTTCAGAAAACAGACCGTCAGTGTGTGAACTGGTGCAAGTCTTTCGTGTTTCATCAGGGACGAAGGTGTTGATCACTTGTCTCACTTCACATGAAGAGAATCCAGCCAACATGGCGGTGTGTGGAGGCCTCGGCGAGCGTCCCGCCTGCTGCACTCAGCTTGCTCTGTGGCCTTTTGCTGGGTTTTATTTCCTGATATTTCTATCTGACAGGCGCGGTAGGTGCTGCCGTTCTACGCATCACTGTGACAGGCTTCGCCCACTGCCTTGACCCAACAAACAAGCTCATCCTATTCAGCCTTTTTTCAAATCCAGTGTGGAGCTGTTCCATGTTTGTGGAGTCACGTGTGACTCCTGCTGGTAGACGCGCATGGCACCTCGTCAACTTGTGCACTAGAAGTCTGTAATTGCTAGCAGTGTCAACGAAGCCATAAAAAGTCTAATATAGCCATAATGCTAGGAAGATATCCGTATTTTCAATTTAGGAACTCATACTGTGTGATTCTGAGCTCTGATGATGTCAGCGGGGAGGGAGACGAGGCAGCGGCTGTCGTTGCTTTCAAGGACACTGGTGACACGGACATTTAATGAGACAAGTTTACGTTCTCACAGCGTGATGAGAACGTCCCCGCTGGTGTGGAGGACATTGGCTTTTTAACGCTACCGCACACTCATGATGTAGAGTTCTTTATTTTAGTGGAACGTATATACGGTGTTCCTCGAGGTGTCCTGCAGAAGGCTCCTCCAGTGCTCCATTCTGGAAGGGTGAGATGCAAGAACCCAAAGTTAAAGTTACTGGTTGGGCCGCTAAAGGTTCCTGTGATGTCACTGGGGTTTGAAACGTAGAGGAAATGCCCCTAGCTGTCCCCTAGATGTTCCCAAGGTCATTCTCAACGTTCCCTCAGGTTCTTCCAAATAGCATCGCTGCTCCTTTTAAAGAACTCAACATCCTAAACATTCCCAGTGTTTCCTCACAAATACCATCTCACTGCCCTTTTAGAGAGCCGTGAGAACCCAACAGGGAGACGTTCTTTACACTCGCAAGAACATTCTGCAAACATTCTTGTAACCTAAAATCTTAGTTGGGGAACTTTTTCATCCAACCTGTTGAGAACCGTATGGAAATTTTTACTGTAGGCTCCAAAACTGCGCTTTGTAACTCAACCATAACGTAACCAAACGGAACGTTCTCCTGCCGTCACGTGGAACCGCCAACCCGTCAAACTTTTGGACATTTGGGTACCTGATGGTACGCCAGTTGGATCAAGTCTAACGTCCATCTGCCGACTCTGGATGTGACTGTCAGCCAGACGAATGTGATGAAAAAACCAGTGGGTTTAGCTGCTGTAGCACTTTACGTTTCTGCTGCTGAATATTACCTGTTATATGTATGTACTCTGTATGTATGTACTTTGTATGTACAGTATGTAGAAGCATCCCGACCAGGAATGTCCATCTGTACAGATGACCTACAAGCATATCATCTATGTTTTAATGTCTCTAGTTGTCAATAAATAAGGACAAAACAGTTAAAGGTCTGAGTGAATGTGTAGAACTGGCGCCATCTAGTGGTGCATCACCGCAAAGCTGCAGATGTGTCGCACCTGCCTGGAGGTCCTGTACTGTCAACACTTCAACTGTATGTTATTTTTCTTTTGTGTAGTCAAACTGGGGCTGCTCAGCCACACACACACATCCTTGTTCTTATATCTTTGTGAGGACTTTAAGTGACGTAATACATTCCCTAACCCCTCACCATCTCAACTGACTGCCTGAACCTAACCTGAACCTGATTCTAACCTCGACCTTAAAACCAAGGGTTGACCTTCAAACGGCCCTCTGAAGATGTGAGGACCGGCTAAAATGTCCTCACTCTGCGAAACACGTGTTCTAGTCCTCACTGTGTAGCAAGAACAAGAACAAACACACACGAAGACTCCTGTGTTACAAGAATTTGCATTTATTTGCATCAAAATATTCTTAAATACTAAAACGCATTCTTTACAAAAGAATTAAATCTTAACACCTGGATCGAGTCATTCAGAGGCCGTTGGGCGTGGATTAAAGTGCAATACGTCACTCATCTTTTACAGACCGTTTTTTTTTCTCCAAATACAAACGAGAAAAAAAACAACAAAATGTGCTCGTCTTTAATTAAACATCCAACCTGAGGTGAACATTAAGACATTTATACTTACAAACCACTTGGATCTGCAGACAAAAATGCTAAACACTGTTGCCATGGGGACTCAATGAAGCTCCCGTCAACACTTTACCAGACATTTAGTGTTGGACAGCTACACGTCGAGGCTGCTGCCTGCTAACGTTTGCTGTCTGAATACAATCACGCCACATTTAAAAGAAAAACAAAATCGCACTTTTGGCTCTTCAGACGGGCTACGATGCAGCGTTTATCTCCTCCTCTGGAAAATAAAAATAATAAATACAAGGATGGAAATAAATACTGTGCTCATTCGTTCAGGACGGGCGGAGAGAGCAAACTCACGATGTGCAAAATTCTCTCGTTGAGGAACAATCGCTTCTTCAACAGGAAAAACTTTCATGATGTTCTGATGGGCTCGTTTCAGTAGCGTTACTTTAAACTCACGTGAGATGTCACGCAAACACGAGAGACAGGTGAACTGCTCCAACGGAGCGACAGCGACGACATTTGGTCCTGGAGTTTCAGACCAGCGTTCCTCCCTCACACTTCTTCACAACAAAAATAGCAGCGGTCACGACCTGAGCTCACAGAGTCCATATCCTCCACCGGCCTCTCCTCTTACATCAGCTGACATTCACAGAATGGGACGGCTCCACGAACCCTCACAGGGGCCACGAGGTCCCTGGGATTCCCTAGCATGAGCCCTGGGAGAGGGAGGGGGGGGTGTTTGGGTCAGTCTTCATGTGAGGGGGTGGAGTTTCAGCGTGACATCACCCCCAGCTGCGTCTTCAGGTGCTCATAGACCACGTAGCTGATGCTGACAGCGGGGATGACCTTGAGGAAGTTGGGGGCCAGGCCCCTGTAGAGCCCCGTGGGGCCCTCAGACTGCAGGATCTGCCTGAAGAGGCTGGTCATCGTGGCCTGCTGGCTGCCCTCCATCGCTGCTACACGGACCACAACCAAGGAAAGAGATTAAAATCATTTTCCTCGAGTGGAGGTGATCTCAGGTGATCTACTGGCTGCTGTGATGCAGCAACAAGCTAAGCTAACGTTTGTGTTTGAAGACGTCAAGCCAGCAAAACTTCACAATGAATGACTTCAACACCACCAGGACGACGGCTGAGGGTCTCACCTTGTGCCTGCATGCGGGTTCTGATCAGAGCCAGCGGGTAACTGGCGAGCTGGCCGCAGGTGCTGGAGACGGTGCCGCAGGCCAGCAGGACAAACACTCCGGGGTCGGTGCTGTTGGCGCCGTACTGCTGCAGGTAGTGGTTCTTTAACGTCTGAAGGGGTAAAAAAAAAGATGAGAATGAGACTCAGTTGTGGTTCTTTAACCGCATTCATGTCTCCTAGTCCTCAAGTTTCGGTTCTGTAACTCAGTTCATTCGTGGCCTCCAGGCCGGTGGTGCTGCTCTTAACACTTGGGTCACCCTGATTCATCAGTTCATGGTCATCAGACAAACTGATGCTGCGATGAGTCTGAGGCGCGCGGGGGCGAGTGCTCACCTCATACACAGCCAGGTCGATGCCGGCGTACGGGATGATGCCCAGCATGTTGGGCACGTAGCCTTTGTAGAACGCCGACAGTCCCTCTCGCCTGAAGATCTGCTTGGCACAGTCTGAGATTCCTGAGTACTGACCGGTCTTCCTCAGAGCCAGGCGAGTCTTCAGCACCTGAGACGATACATGAGAAGACGTTCAACCCACAGGCTCCCGCCGCTGATGTTCCATCAATGCTGCCAGGCGCAACAATCACAGCTGACTCACCTCCATCGGGTAAATGGTGCTCTGGGCGATCACGCCGGCCAGTGATCCAGCAACAAACCGCTCCAAGATGCTCAGAGTCTCCTTCTCGCTGCCAATCAAATGTTTGATCTGAAGAAACAACCAGACGTTAGTCATGTGACCTCAGACAACATTTGCGTCTCCGGGCCGTCGTCTCGTCGCTCACCTGCTCGTAGGCCATGAACTTGAGGGCCGACTCGGGGGCGATTTTGATGATATTCACGCCATTGCCTCGCCACAGCGACCTCATGCCCCCCTCCTTGATCATCTGCATCAGCCCACTCATGATGCACATGTTGTTGGTTCTGGTTCCATAAACCTGGAAGGAAACCAGACTGTCAGGTCACGTGACGCGACAAAACCAACTGAGCAAAATCCAGACTTGACTCAGGGATGAATTGTTCATGTTGACGTGAGCAGAATAAAACTGGGTTAACCCAAGTTTGCTTAATTCTCAGGAAATCGATCGGCGGGGCTCAAAGTTGACTGCCTACTTGCCAGCTGACGCACATCAGGGCCGCTGACACAGATCCCGTTAAGACCTTCAGCCCATTGACGACGCTGGATTGAGCTCAAGATTACACAGCAGAGGGTGTGAGGCCTGACGGCAAGTCCTCATTGGTCAGGCGTCAGCGTACATTCAGACCCTGGACTCTGCCCCCCCATTACCGCTGCTTACTCATTAACTGAAGGTCTTAGGTAACTCGCTCTTGAGCAACGTTCGCCACTGACTGAGTCACTGCCAGCTGGCCGCAGGGTTTTCATCTCCTTTTCAAATATTTGATTTGGGACATTGGTCCAGCTGATAATGACTTCCCCTCCGTCCAGGCCCAGACCAGGTGCGGGTCCTGTCCACTGGTGCGTCACCAGAGAGACCAGGCGCCAATAACGGCCCCCTGCTGAGAATCTCTCCCGCAACCAGCAGCTCCAAAATGGAGGTCATGCTGTCCAATAGCAACACTAACAGGATTTTAATTCGGCGTCCTCGTCTCCATTGAGCTCTTCGCCCGGAGTCTTAATTGACCCAATATCGCTTCAGCAACCAGCACTGAGTGGGCCGGACCTCGGTGACGCGTGTCTAGACGGCACACCTGTGGCAGTCCGGGTTTCAGGTCAATTACACGCCAACACAGTCGTGACCAAAGCCTGCAGCATCAGGCACCAACGTTACATCAACGCGTCAACCTCTGACAAACTGCCTCCCTTCCGACTGTCCGCACGTCTCACCTGCATCATGACTTTGAGGCGGTCCAGGGGGGCGGTGCAGGTCCTGGAAACAGCTCCAGCTCCTCCACCTGCGACCAGGTGCCTCCACCACATCCCAGTCTGTTTCTCCTCCTCAGTGAACTCATCAGGCACCATCAGGTTCTCGCCCACGTCGAAGATCTGCCCACAGACAAGAATCCATGTTAGACAACATGAACACAAATTTCTAGGAATTCCGTCCCTGTGGTCAGGAACCGGTGGCCCCCGTTTGTGCAAAGCTGAAACCTTCTCAGGAAAAGGGGCCCTGAACGGTGGCACATGTCACATGACACCCGGTTCCACAGGACATTTTTCACAGGTCAGTGATCGTCGCTGCAGCGCCACGTCAGTGAGGCTCTCCTGACTAACGTTGAAAGCACTTTAGAGCGAGAGCAGCTGATGACATGGCGGTCAAAGTCGGGGCCTTTAATCGGAGCTCCGGTCCGCCAGGAGGACCCCTGACTCTGCTCACACTCAGACACGTTTGGCCCGTCAACGGTCACAAACGAGGGACTGAGGAGAGGCTGGAGATGTGTTTGACATCGTCAGATGGCCTCCTGACGAGCCACGGGACGGGAGGGACGACACTTGTGACAAAAATAAGTATTAGGGAGAGCGATAAATGAATAAAACAACATATGAAAGAGAAAACAATAGGTGGGAGGCGGGGCTCACCCTGGATGGGTCACCTGTCAATCACAGGGCTGCAGCCATAATGACAGACAGCAAGAACCCAGGGGAACAAGAACGGCGCTCAAGAAAACACCACCTGTGTGCTTTGGACTTTGTTCTGTTGCACCAGTTTCTTAAATTCGTGTTATACAATTTGTTGGGTCCATTGGCAGCCGCGGCCTAATTACCGCCTGTATCTCGCTGGCGGGGAGATTCAGAGCCGTCCCGATATCGGACCTGAACCTGTGACCTCACACTGCAAAAAACATCAGATTGTTAGGCAAAGTGCAACGATCCAGCAGCTCCTCGGGTTTCATCAGCCTGCCCGGTAACTCCTGCTCTATTCTTGGCCCTCGTTAGCCTCATTAGGAGCCACATCCTTGAGCTAACTGGCACAACAGTGGAGCTCACACAGACGTCCCGCAGGAGCCCTGCTGGCTTACTTAACCTGCCCCAACTGGGCCGCTTCTCCCCGTTTACATAACACAGCAACTATATCCTCCTCGTAATCCCACCGGAACGGGAAACATTCCGTTCAGAGCCTAAAAGAGCTTAATTGCTGACGCACGGCTGCAGCAAAGTGAGCCTGTCAGGGAATCAGGTTCAACTGACCCCTTTATCTGAGACTGGTGGAGGAGCCGCACCGTGTGACTGGTTTCAGTGGCAGAAACACAATCAGGTGCTGTGTTCCTGGAGGACCAGGACAGCAGGTGACCCCCGCTACCATCAGGGGTTACTCAGGGCTCAGCCTGCCCCGCAGCCGCGGTGCTGCTCAGCGGACCCTGCAGCATCTACCTTTTTAGGCTAAATGTGAGTGGAGTGCAGGGAGCGGAACGAACCGTGGAGTGTTTCCAGTAGAGGATGATCTCAGGAATGCTCTCCGTCTTCTCCACCATCTGGTAGTTGCTCCAGTCCCTGCTGCTGATGGTGATCATCCCGTTCTTGTCCATGCTAGAATACAGAGGTCACACATTGAGCCACGTGTTCCAAAATATATGAGCTCAATCGAAGAAAAACAAGTGTGTGACATCACCTCTTGAGGGCTTTCTCTGCCTGGCGCGAGGAAATATGCACGCCGAGGTCCCGCAGAGACTGAATGAAGTCTCTGGGGTCAACGTGACCTTCAGGAAAGAAGCGACACACAGAAGTTACCGAGACTGAAACTAAGACACAAAATGAAACCAGCTCATCTCGACCCGGCAGCAACCACGTACCAGCATTCTTCCTGTCCAGACCCTTCACCTCAAGCTTGAGGTCTTTCTCGTAGTCCTGAAGGTAGTGCACGAACTCCTCAAAGTCCAGTTGGCTATCGGTCTCATTTTCTTCCCTTTTTAATGTTTTCTGCAAAACACATCACCAGACGGTGAGAAATGTTCGCGCTCGCTTGGCGAGGCTGGCCTGAAGAACGACTCCAGTCATTAGAAGCAGTTTGTGGGGCGGCAAACTGCTTCAACACCAAACCAACAACTTCCAAAATGTACTGAACTCAACTGTGTTTGATGCCAAAACCACAAGCACGTCATGTTAGTCCACAATGTGGAAAGGTACTTTAGCGTCATGACTCAACAGGGCGCCGCCGTGACCTATTTGCCAGGTTGCTGCATTCTTGGATGACGCCAGATTCTCCAAGACAACCTGGTCTATCTTTGCCCAGGACGGCTTGCTGACCCGCCAGCAGCTTTAATCCGGTCTGAGCCTGGGCCTCCTGGACTGAAACCAGACAAGGCACTTGTTGCATAGCGGGGTTCAGTGGTGATACTTTACCCAGCAGCCCTGCGCAGACATAGAGATGATATACAACTGTCACGCAGTAACTGTACTCTACGCCACAGACATTTCTGCTGCAGCTCACGCTAACAGGACGGATGCAGACTTGAGCCTGGCAGCCCGTTAACGGGACATGTGACAAATGCTTTCACTTCATGGTCTAGAAGTCATAAATAAAAAGAGAGAAAACCATCCGTCTGCAAACTGACACCAAAGGGCGAGCGACAGCTCAGGAACCAAAACCAGCAACTGGTGCAGTTGCCCAAGTTCAAATTTTGGAGCCTGAAATGCAGTTGACCTTCCACTTGACATGAAAACTGCTTTTACACCTGGATTTGGCGGCTTTTTTGGAGGGGTTAATCTGGGTGTCGTGCTCGTTTTATGTTTTGCAGCTTTCATTCTATGAATTACTGTCTAACCACAGTTGAACTTCCTCCATCACAGTATTGCAAATCGATGTCATCAACCTGGCAGGTTCCCCGTGACTGCGCCGGCCGAATTCCTCTTTAGGGTGGATTTTCTAATGACGCCGTCCTGATCCCGCACGCCCCGTCCCCGCGAGGCAACAGTACTCAAAGTAGATCACTTAATTTATTTTTTCATAACACTGTATAGTTTTTTTGTAAGAATATAATTAAATATATGGTACAAACAAGTTGTTTTTTTTTAAGAAACTTTTATCGTGATTACTTTCCTAACAGCTCGCGCGTTCCGTGGCCTACTCGTAAGGCTTCTTACTACTCCACGCTAATCCCTCCGGCGACCGGAACCAAAGGATTTAAAGTAAGTGGATTTATTAACGTAGGGCGCTTAGAAGAGGTGTTTTAACACAGAAAGCAGTAAAACCTTGACTTGCGTAGTATTCCCCCCTACCTTTCGCCAGCGCTGGTACGTGGAGAACTCCTGAGACGGCAGGAACACGCTGAGTTTGTTGAAGAGAGAGTTGAGCTCCGACGGCAGGCCGTTGGACTCGAAATACTCCACTTCCACCGGGTCGGAGTTGGACACCGGGACGTAAAGGCACAAGCCGAGCATGGCTCCGGTAAAGAGGCTATAATAAATAAATAAATACACGTGAAGGTGCCGACCCTTCACGGGCAACTGATGAAATGCCGGTAAGGAAGCGCCGGCTTCTAAAGAATTTCAGAAGGCCACGCCCCTTCTGGGAATGGCGCTGCATCATTGGGTGCTACTTACGCACACCAGACGTCATTTTACTACCAGCCAATAGCAGAGGCCGTCCATTGATATGCTCGACATGTCCCACCCTCGAGTAAAGAAATCAGCCAATCCCAGGCGTTTTTTTGTATCCAGCGCCAGTGACCAATCCTGACCTCTCGTTCATTTGAACGGCCGCTGTTTGCTGACGCGACCCCCAAAACACGGCTAGCAGGGTCAGAACCACCGGGACGCCCCTGCGAACAGCACCCGGGGGAAGACAGGACATCAACGTTATGAATGTGGCCCTACATCATTAAATATATTAAATATATCAAATATCATTCAGTAGAGTTTGACTGGCGCCTGAATCCTGAGTTTGCTGCGACTTGTGGTGACGTCATAAACTTCTGCGGGCCGCACGCTGTGTTTTGCTGCCGTTTACTGGAATTTGTGTGGTCCCGTGGTCGTGTGACGTCACAAAATCTCTGACTTCTCAGTCATTCTGATGGAGACTTAATCACCACTGACATCAGACCCTCAGACCCCATTCGACCTCTGGACGACACCCTCGGCAGCCTGTGACGTCATCTGAGTGGCCACGACAAAATTAAACCAAAACGCAACCTGAGGAGCTGCGCTGATAGAAGCCACAAAGGTGCTGCAGCTGAACGTCAACATGAATCCACGTTTGATCGAGTGATGACCACGTGATGTCATGAATGCCAGTTGAAAAAAACTGAACTCGAATGCAAGAACGGAAGCCGCCTGAAACCACGAGGCCACTTTGGTGTTCAGTGTTGCTGCTGACAGGCGTTTGGATCTCAGGTGGAATCGGACGGACGAGCACCGTCTCCAACCACGCATCAGCAGCTCGGACACGCCACCGGCTCATCCCGCCGTTGATCAAAGGAACAGAGTACAACTAAGTGCAGCTTCACGATGAGGAAACAACTCATGACACAAAAGTTGATTTTTTGGAGCAAATTCCAGTTTGGCGTGCAGTCAGATTGTTGCTCAGAGTTTCATTCGCCTCCATGCTTGTTGATCCACTCTGATGCGGACGGGTTGCGTAATTTTGTTCTGGCCGCTCAGCAGTTGGATCCGAGCTGGAGGGATGAAGGGTTTAGAAATAAACTCGGACAAGGATGAGCTCCAAAAGCCAAAAAAGGCGCTGAAAGAACGCCAAGAGCAGGCGGCGGAAGCCCAGTGGCTGTCAGCTGATCCTGTCTGGGTTTACATACAACACACACTCACCCTGCCACGCTTGTGAGGACGTTCTCTGACCTGTCCCTCAGTAGAACCCCAGGCCACGAAGTCCAAACCCCAAGAGATAGCAAAAACACACACATACACACACACACACACACACACACACACACACACACACACTCCTCTGCATGTGGTTCCACTGTCAGTCAGGTCAAAGTTCTGTGACATCAATTCATGTGAAAAGACCCCTCGCCTTTTTCTGAGCTGACATTGTTGTGATTGTTGACTTGAAATCTCTGGGATGCCTCAAGGGATGTTTTCAAAAGATTTGGGGGTCAAAGTTCACTGTCACCTCACATGAACACGGCCTTGAGCAACTGGTCTCCTGAATTTTCTTCAATGGAACCTGGTTGTCACGTTTCTGTGCCAGAACCACGACAACAGGAAACCCCTCAACCTGTGAGACTTCCTCTGGATCCTGCTGTGTTTGCGATGCCTTTCAAGAGTCTGTTTCAACTACTTCTCACTTTCATCTTATAGAACCTAAAGAAGTGCATTTATACGTCATTGTTCTTGTTCAACAGCGGCTCAGACGTTCCGCCAGGGTTCTCCTGACCTGCTTTGTTGTTGCTGGCTGTTTTTTTGACCTCTGCAGCGTTTTAACGCGGCTGCTAAAGTTCAGCAGGAAGGAAAACATGTTGGTGAAGCTGAGATGCGTCATCCAGCTGACCGCGTTACGCCAGAGACCTGCGAGTACCAGGATCAGGATGGAACAGAGAGGCTCTGACCACTGTGGTGAAAGGTGAGGGGCGTGGCCTCGCCTGTGACGCCAGAGCGGGGCAGCAGTCCACAGGTGAAGGTGTTTTTATGATGGTTATGAATGAGACACAAAACAGGATGTTCCATCTGCAGCTGACCCTGTTAATGGATAACAAACCCTGGCGAAAGACAGTGGAGGAAGCGCCATAAAAAAAAAACAGATTCGAAAAAATGTTTTCCTTCCCAAGGCCTTAAAGTCAGAAAGACATGTGAATAAACCAAACTTTATTGACCACCTGGACGCATTTCTCTCGGGTGGTGGGGTTTCTTAAATAGCGGCTCCAGCACAACAGAAACAGGGTGAGGCTGTAGTTTGATGGTGTCCTTCAGTTTTGTGGGAGTTTGGATGCTGGTGTTGGTCCTCTGTTCTGGCTAACAGTCCGGATCGTTCCCATCTTATTTTGAAATTTCTCTTCTGTGTCTTCCTGGCTTCAACAGTTTTTACTGTTTTTATTATTTTACCAAACTTATTCTGTGTGGGAGTTTTGACTTGTTTAACTCTGGAAGCTTAGATAGATGATAGATAGATGGATGATAGATAGATGATAGATAGATGGATAGATGATAGATAGATGGATGATAGATAGATAGATGGATGATAGATGGATAGATGATAGATAGATAGATGATAGATAGATGGATGATAGATAGATGATAGATAGATAGATGATAGATAGATGGATGATAGATGGATAGATAGATGATAGATAGATGGATGATAGATAGATAGATAGATAGATAGATAGATGATAGATAGATGGATGATAGATAGATAGATAGATAGATAGATAGATGATAGATAGATGGATGATAGATAGATGATAGATAGATAGATGATAGATAGATAGATGATAGATAGATGATAGATAGATGGATGATAGATGGATAGATAGATGATAGATAGATGGATGATAGATAGATAGATAGATAGATAGATAGATGATAGATAGATAGATGATAGATAGATGATAGATAGATGGATGATAGATAGATGATAGATAGATAGATAGATGATAGATAGATAGATGATAGATAGATGATAGATAGATGGATGATAGATAGATGATAGATAGATAGATAGATGATAGATAGATAGATGATAGATAGATGGATGATAGATAGATAGATAGATAGATGATAGATAGATGGATGATAGATGGATAGATAGATGATAGATAGATGGATGATAGATAGATAGATAGATAGATAGATGATAGATAGATGGATAGATGATAGATGATAGATAGATGATAGATAGATGGATAGATAGATGATAGATAGATGGATGATAGATAGATAGATGATAGATAGATGGATGATAGATGGATAGATAGATGATAGATAGAT
Organism: Aulostomus chinensis; assembly: GCF_037954235.1. Taxonomy (NCBI): domain Eukaryota; kingdom Metazoa; phylum Chordata; class Actinopteri; order Syngnathiformes; family Aulostomidae; genus Aulostomus; species Aulostomus chinensis. The sequence continues at coordinate 1,899,895 of NC_141325.1, forward strand.
GGATGATAGATAGATGATAGATAGATGGATAGATGATAGATAGATGGATGATAGATAGATGGATGATAGATAGATGATAGATAGATGGATGATAGATAGATAGATAGATAGATAGATAGATAGATGATAGATAGATGGATGATAGATAGATGATAGATAGATGGATGATAGATAGATAGATAGATAGATAGATAGATAGATGATAGATAGATGGATGATAGATGGATAGATGATAGATAGATGGATGATAGATAGATGATAGATAGATGGATGATAGATAGATAGATAGATAGATGATAGATAGATGGATGATAGATAGATGGATGATAGATAGATGATAGATAGATGGATGATAGATAGATAGATAGATAGATAGATAGATAGATGATAGATAGATGGATGATAGATAGATGATAGATAGATGGATGATAGATAGATAGATGATAGATAGATGGATGATAGATAGATGATAGATAGATGGATGATAGATAGATAGATAGATAGATAGATAGATGGATGATAGATAGATGGATGATAGATAGATGATAGATAGATGGATGATAGATAGATAGATAGATAGATAGATGGATGATAGATAGATGGATGATAGATGGATAGATGATAGATAGATGGATGATAGATAGATGATAGATAGATGGATGATAGATAGATAGATAGATGGATGATAGATGGATAGATGATAGATAGATGGATGATAGATAGATGATAGATAGATGGATGATAGATAGATAGATAGATAGATAGATAGATAGATGATAGATAGATGGATGATAGATAGATGATAGATAGATGGATGATAGATAGATAGATAGATAGATAGATAGATAGATGATAGATAGATGGATGATAGATGGATAGATGATAGATAGATGGATGATAGATAGATGATAGATAGATGGATGATAGATAGATGATAGATAGATGGATGATAGATGGATAGATGATAGATAGATGGATGATAGATAGATGATAGATAGATGGATGATAGATAGATAGATAGATAGATAGATAGATAGATAGATGATAGATAGATGGATGATAGATAGATGATAGATAGATGGATGATAGATAGATAGATAGATAGATAGATAGATAGATGATAGATAGATGGATGATAGATGGATAGATGATAGATAGATGGATGATAGATAGATGATAGATAGATGGATGATAGATAGATAGATAGATAGATGATAGATAGATGGATGATAGATAGATGATAGATAGATGGATGATAGATAGATGATAGATAGATGGATGATAGATAGATAGATAGATAGATGATAGATAGATGGATGATAGATAGATGGATGATAGATGGATAGATGATAGATAGATTATAGATAGATGGATGATAGATAGATGATAGATAGATGGATAGATGATAGATGATAGATAGATGATAGATAGATGATAGATAGATGGATGATAGATGGATGGATAGATGATAGATAGATGGATAGATGGATGATAGATAGATGATAGATAGATGATAGATAGATAGATGATAGATAGATGGATGATAGATAGATGATAGATAGATAGATGATAGATAGATGGATGATAGATAGATGATAGATAGATGGATGATAGATAGATGATAGATAGATGGATGATAGATAGATAGATAGATAGATGATAGATAGATGGATGATAGATAGATGGATGATAGATGGATAGATGATAGATAGATGATAGATAGATGGATGATAGATAGATGATAGATAGATGGATAGATGATAGATGATAGATAGATGATAGATAGATGATAGATAGATGATAGATAGATGGATGATAGATGGATGGATAGATGATAGATAGATGATAGATAGATGGATGATAGATAGATAGATGATAGATAGATGGATAGATGATAGATAGATGATAGATAGATGGATGATAGATAGATGATAGATAGATGGATGATAGATAGATGATAGATAGATAGATGATAGATAGATGGATGATAGATAGATGATAGATAGATGGATGATAGATAGATGGATAGATGATAGATAGATGATAGATAGATGGATGATAGATGGATAGATGATAGATAGATGATAGATAGATGGATGATAGATGATAGATAGATGATAGATAGATGGATGATAGATAGATGATAGATGGATAGATGATAGATAGATGATAGATAGATAGATAGATGATAGATAGATAGATGATAGATAGATGATAGATAGATGGATGATAGATAGATGATAGATAGATAGATAGATGATAGATAGATAGATGATAGATGATAGATAGATAGATAGATGATAGATAGATGATAGATAGATGGATGATAGATAGATGGATGATAGATGATAGATAGATGATAGATAGATGGATGATAGATGATAGATGATAGATAGATAGATGATAGATGGATAGATGATAGATAGATGATAGATAGATGATAGATAGATGGATGATAGATAGATAGATGATAGATAGATGGATAGATGATAGATAGATGATAGATAGATGGATGATAGATGGATAGATGATAGATAGATGATAGATGATAGATAGATGATAGATAGATGGATGATAGATGGATAGATGATAGATAGATGATAGATAGATGATAGATAGATAGATGATAGATGATAGATAGATGATAGATAGATGATAGATAGATGGATGATAGATAGATAGATGATAGATAGATGGATAGATGATAGATAGATGATAGATAGATGGATGATAGATGGATAGATGATAGATAGATGATAGATAGATGATAGATAGATAGATGATAGATGATAGATAGATGATAGATAGATGGATGATAGATAGATGATAGATAGATAGATGATAGATAGATGGATGATAGATAGATGATAGATAGATGGATGATAGATAGATGGATAGATGATAGATAGATGATAGATAGATGGATGATAGATGGATAGATGATAGATAGATGATAGATAGATGGATGATAGATGATAGATAGATGATAGATAGATGGATGATAGATAGATGATAGATGGATAGATGATAGATAGATGATAGATAGATAGATAGATGATAGATAGATAGATGATAGATAGATGATAGATAGATGGATGATAGATAGATGATAGATAGATAGATAGATGATAGATAGATAGATGATAGATGATAGATAGATAGATAGATGATAGATAGATGATAGATAGATGGATGATAGATAGATGGATGATAGATGATAGATAGATGATAGATAGATGGATGATAGATGATAGATGATAGATAGATAGATGATAGATGGATAGATGATAGATAGATGATAGATAGATAGATGATAGATAGATGGATGATAGATGGATGATAGATAGATGGATGATAGATGATAGATAGATAGATGATAGATAGATAGATGATAGATGGATAGATGATAGATAGATGATAGATAGATAGATGATAGATAGATGATAGATAGATGGATGATAGATAGATGATAGATAGATAGATGATAGATAGATGATAGATAGATGGATGATAGATAGATGATAGATAGATGATAGATAGATAGATGATAGATAGATGATAGATAGATGGATGATAGATAGATGATAGATAGATGATAGATAGATAGATGATAGATAGATGATAGATAGATGGATGATAGATAGATGGATGATAGATAGATAGATGGATGATAGATAGATGGATGATAGATAGATAGATGGATGATAGATAGATAGATGGATAGATAGATGATAGATAGATGGATGATAGATAGATAGATGGATAGATAGATGATAGATAGATGGATGATCGATAGATAGATGGATGATAGATAGATGGATGATAGATAGATAGATGGATAGATAGATGATTGATAGATGGATGATAGATAGATAGATGATAGATAGATAGATGGATAGATAGATGATTGATAGATGGATGATAGATAGATAGATGATAGATAGATAGATGGATGATAGATAGATAGATGATAGATAGATGGATGATAGATAGATGGATAGAGAGATAGTGATGTGCTGCTCCCTGTTGGCTAAACAGAGAGCAGCAGTGTGCCAGCAGGTATTATAATATCATAAAAAAAATCAAAGCACTGTATCATATATGGTGCTATAAAAAGATTATTCATATATATATATATATAAATATATATATATAAATATATATATATATATTTATATATATATAAATATATATATATAAATATATATATTTATATATATATATATATATATATATATATATATATATATATATATATATATATATGCAACAACGGCATGTGTAGGTTGATATTGATGTAATCTGACCAAACTAGTACTGTGATAAAAATTTAAAAAATTCTGTTTTATTTGCAGAAACAACCTCTTTATTTACGACAGTTAAATCTGGGCCTACGTCCTACAAAGTGACGTAATGACGCTGTGTTTAAACTTTCTTTTTCTTCTGGACAGACTCGATGCGGTTTCTGCGGTTCACGAAAAACAACACCGCCACCGCCATGAACGCAGCACGAGTGTGCGCGGACACTGACCGCAGGGAGGCGTTGTTTCACCGCTCCAGGCTGCACTATTTCTGGCCGTGAGTGAGTTTGTAGAGTGACATCAAGTTCACCGAAATTACCCGGAAAAATCCCGGAAGTTGTGTGATTCGTATTATAAAATAAACGCGTGTACACAAAATTGGAGAAACTTTAAAGTAACTTACATAGGGTGTTTGTTTTCAGTTTAATTCGTCCTCCGTATCCACACCAAGTTTATTTCCTTTTTTTTACTGACAACAGTGAAACTTTCATAAAAAAGATACATTTTAAAATCATTTCAAAATTTCTACCATCTAATTTTTTATGGGAACAGCACATAATCAGACACCTTGAAGGAGTAAACGATAAATAATGTTCATAAATAAATAATCCCTCCATCCCTCCCTCCCTCCCTCCCTCCCTCCATCCATTTTCTCCCTCTTCTCTTGTTCAGTACAGTTGTATATTACATGACATCAGCAAGAGTCGGTATAATTCCATCTAATGAGCAATTTGTTAAAATATTTGGAAACAAATCTTAGTTTTAAAAAAAATGTCTTACTTTGAAAAGAAACAAACCGGAAGTTACCCTCCATATTCACAGCGAGCTTGACACTATTAAAGTTGCTGCTGTCGGTACCGACATAAAAAGAGGTGAAGCGTCGTCTTCTGTCGTTGTACGTGGTTGAACCGCCGCCGCCGACCGTCCCGGGACCCGACATGTCTCCAGGTGGGCCCTCCGTCGCTGTGGAATCACACTTTTCTGCACTTTTACACGCCTTTGTAACCGAACTACTTGATTTGTTTCCAGATTGCTGCGCTGAATCATCCCCGAGGACGCGGAGCTCGCATGAGCAGACCGAGTGAACCATCAGGAGCGGGGACGTCCCGGCCCGCGAGCGCTGCTTAGAGTTCCTGCTCGGTTCTTTTGTTAGTTGTAGTTGTCATTTTCGGCGGCGGGGAACACGCTGAAGATATGGCATTCTTCGTGAAGAAGAAGAAATTCAAGTTCCAGACCCATCTGACGCTGGAGGAGCTGACCGCTGTGCCTTTTGTCAACGGGGTTCTGTTCTGCAAGCTGCGGCTGCTGGATGGAGACTTCGTCGCTACGTCCTCCAGGTAAAATAGCGCCTCCAAACTCCCTTCCAACTTTTATAATATTCACCCAGAAGCTCTCAACCGGGCCTGAAAACCCCGCTGGTGCCGCCTGACCCCACCAGAACCGCTCACAGCAGCTAAGAACCGCACCTGGAAGCGTTTGGTCTGGATTTTAGTCTCGTTATTTTTATTCATTTTTATGGCACCCAATCACCGAACCGTTCTCCAGCTCGACTCCGTAAGGAGAGCTGGTGTCGAACCTTTGCCTTCTCCAACTCGTGACCCCACAGTCCTCCAGCTGAGTTGCAGTAAATGGCTGATCCTTGGATTGCAGCGCACCTGCGCACGTGAGCCTGTCCCCTGAGCGACGAATAATTCTATAATTCATGGGCTTTGCCGCGTTGAGAAGAGAAGGGTTTTACTTTTTACAAATTCAAAAGTAAAACCCTTCTCTCCCCCGTGAAGCTCATGAATGGGATATGGATGTGATGCTGCCTCATAAACAAGGGGTGATGAGCAAGGAGGTGTTGGTGTGGTTTTTGAAGGCTGTAAATCACTTTCATCACTGCTGGAATACATTCTGATGACCATTTTTACAGTGCACAGACAAACTGTTCAGGCTAAACAGGTCAGGAGAGGATGTGAAGTGCTGGTTGGATGTCTCCCACCCTGAGGTGATGGTGGCTGCTGTTCTCCATCCTGCAGCCCCGAGGATGAAAGTCCACCAAGCGGCTGATCTGAGATTTAGGAGTCCGGAACCTGTGGACGTTTGTGGCTTTAGCTTGAAGAAGGCCTGAAACCACTCATTGATCGGCTGGATGGTTGCTCAGCGACTTCTCTGGCTCAGTTGGTTGTGGCTGCTCTATTTTTTCTCTCTTGTCCAGTTTCATAAAATACTCACATGACCTGAACACTGCCTACTTGTGCGTTTGCCGCGGGATTTATTGCACTGCATCAGGGTTTGAAAGATGTGCAGTAAAGTGTTGCAGGTTTGCAGCAGCGGCTCCAGCAGCTGGGTCATGACAGGCCCCGGGAGCCGTGTCCTCTGGTGTCAGTGCAGGGTGTTGTCGTGGGAGGAGCCTCCCCTGTGTGTCTGAGCAGGTCAGCAGAAGAAACACATCAGGGCCTCCTCAAGGATCAGGTCTACCAGTGAGAAACCAGCCAGGTTTGCACCGCCAATGACGCCACGGTGTCGTCAGCCAGACGCGGCAGCCGGGTTCCCGTTCACGTCGGAAGATTTTTCCTCCTCAGCAACATCAGCTTTCACCTCTTTGCATCCGACCCCGACCCTGAAAGGACACATCAGATGTCTGTTCCCGGTCTGGCGGTTATTGCCCGTCACCTGACAAGAAGATGGAGACCCTTCGCTAGTTAGCTTAGCACAGTGAGTGGGACCGTGGACAGGAAGACTTTTCCTGAAAGTGGGTGTTTTCCTTTAAAAGACTAATGTGGGACACCGTCCTGAGGCAGTTTGACCTTTGTAACCTTTTTATGGAGGCCTAAGATGTGTTTAAAGACTCACCAGGTCGTGGCGTCGCCCACAGCACAAGTCCCTAAATGCTGTTGACAGGCTGCGCTACAAGCCAATGTGGTCGTCTGCTCCTCGTAAGTGAGGCTGATTTTGCCCTGCAGCGTCTTGAACAAGTCAGCAAGCATCATTCCAGGTGTGTTTTGTCCCCTTTGAGCTTCTGTCTTTCATTCCAGCTCAGTCTTCTCAGTCCTGATCTGAAGCACAAAGACGGTCTGTCACTCTCTGGCCCACAAACCTGTAGCTGAGTGCTGGAGGCAGAGGGGCTCTGCACCGCCTCTGACACACACATTAGTCCTGTTTGGCGTTTGCTCAGGACTCCGTTAATTAAATGACGCCCTGCTTCCAGAGTCTGGTGTTAAATGCGAGGAAAATGAACTCTGGGTCTGGATCAAACGCCCTTTTCCCTCATTTATTGGAATGTCTCCAGAATCTCGTGAGGCCTGTTAAACCTCAGCCTGACGGATCAGGGCGCAGGAGCTTCCTTCTGCTTCGTCAGTCAACGTATGGCCTCTGCGTGAGAGGTCCGTCCCCGCTCACTGGTAGCAGCGTGTCAGTGAGGACGGTCAACACTGACACATCATCTCCGGCAGAGGATGTTTCTGTTTTCTTACCTTTTCATGGAGGAGAAAAGTGCTCACTGGGACGACACCGGGGTCACATGACTTCAACGTCAGCACAACCAAACTTGGTGCAACATTTAATGTTGTGGTTTAGCTGCTGGCTAGCAACCGCTGGTGTTTCTTCCTTGTTTGAGCCTGGGTGCCGGCGAGGCCGGTGTCCGGCGGCAGCACCAGTGTTAGTCCCACTGTACAGCAGCATGAAGCAGCAGGTGATCGGCCAGTTATTGAGAGAACTGGATGCTTGTACCTTTGCTGGCCCCATAAGTCTCTTTAAATGCATTCAAGCTGAGAGGGGGATTTTCTAGCAGCTGAATACCTCTTAATTTTCACAACCGCTCACCTAAACTAAGAGTCCTTCAGCGTTTGAAACAAAGGAATCTGGCTGTCGTGTGTTTTTCTTACTTTCTTACCGTCTTGATGCCATGAAACTATTTATGTTGTGTCGTGAAAACTGTTCTCCAAACTTTATATGAAACATTAGCTTACTTTTGTAGTTCCGGAGTCTGGAACTTGTTGCCTTGGGAGCTATCATCCACGTCCCTGTGAGCCGCGCCCCTCTGTCAGCTCTCTTGGGCACGACGGATGACGGAAGTCACTCGGCTCCAGTTCTGCAAATGTTGATTTGGTCTTGGACATGTAAGGCTGGTCTGTGCGGCACCAAATCAAACGGGATTGTACCGAGTGTGGTGTGGGCTTGATGAGGCCCAGAGGCTCAGAGAACAATGCTCCAAAGCACAAAACTCAGGAAAATGCCTGTAAATCAGTAAAACGCAGGGAAGAAGAAAGACTTCAGTTCCTAACGAGCGCGACGAGGCTCATCGGCCTCTCAGTTGGACATGCAGACAATTTCAGACTTCGTCAGTGAGCCTACAAACGTCTCATTTTCTGCTGCTCTGGATTTTTGAGTCTCGTTCAAGTTCTTCACAACCAGTTTGTTGGTAGAGTGAAAGTTTTGTTGTCAGTTTTTACCTCCAGCAGAGTGCTTGTGGTGATGTCAGATGATGCCATTAAGAGGTTGCCATTGTTAGCCCTCAGCCTCCGTTAGCCTCAAGCCAAATGTACGTGGCTGGTTCTTCCTGCCATCTGGAGTCAGGGGGCAAAAATCAAGACTCCTTTTAGTGAGTACTTGAAAGATAAAATGCACTTTAGGGTGAAATGTCACTTTGAGGCAGACGTTTGACCTTCGGTTCATTTCAGTCTGGTGCCAAAACATCAGACAAACTTCCAGCGGGACGTCTGATGTGGAAAAATCTGGCATCAGTGTTGGTTTGTTCACTCGTTCCTCTGGACACTCCCAAAACATGTGCCAGTGATTGGCTTCCTGCCGTCCACCCTCTCCAACACTCGATACCCGGAGGCAAGTATAATTCGTATCCGGCCGAATCAAATGTCTCGACCGAACCAGCCTTTTATTAGCCATATTTGGATCAGCGCTCCCTCTTTCTCAAATAACCAAACCCATATGAAAACACTGGTTCGACCTTGGAGGTTGAGCTCGTCCAGCGACGGCGTTGTTTCAGTCCTCGGAGGATCACTAAAACATTTGTTTGTCAAGTTAACGAGCATCAGCACACTCAATCCCCCTTCCCAGCTCCTGTCCTCCGCAGGGAGGACGGGGACGTCTGGGGCCCGTGTTCACTCCGAGGTCACTCCGCTCACTGGAGGTTATATAACAGCTCAGATTCTCTCCCGGCTATCAGCGTGGCAGAGAACAAGGCTCTCTCAGAGGAGGCGAGGGCACAGGGAGGCTCGCTCTGTGGCCGACACAGATTAGCGTTATGTCACATCTGACAAACCCCGTCTTTGTATCGCTCTGACCTGTCCCTCTCCTTGTCGTGGGTCGGGAACAGTGGGGGGGAATTAATGGCGAGCTTATCCAGCAGACCGCGGTGCCTGGCATGAAAACCCTCCCAGTCCCCGCCGGAGGATCACATGCTGCGCCTGTGAATGTCCAGCTTGATACGACGGGTGGAGGTAGTCTGGCACCAGGGTCCACCTGCTGATGTGATGTGATCAAAGTCTATCGTGTATATAGAAGTGTGTGTGTGTGTGTGTGTGTGTGTGTGTGTGTGTGTATAGTCACATGGTGACACACCCCTTCACCTGCGGTCAGATGAAGACACGCCCCTCATATGCTGACACCCCCCAAAAAGCACACAGAACCTGTTTGTGAACGTGCAGGACCCTGATTCATGGGCAGCCGTCGCGTTTTGATGATGTCACACATGAAATGACCGAAGGGGCCTCTTATAGTTCGTCTCCCTGGTTGAATGAGTGGTTTTACAGTTTAGGTGACGTCACGCCAAAACAGCGCGGCGTGTTTGTCGGACGCGGTAAACAACGCAGTGCAGCGGAAGGCAAAAAGAGGAGTTGCACGAAGTCCTCAGAGCTTTTCCTCCTTGGAGTGTCTGCTGCATCTCAGAGCTGTGAGGCAATCGCCCAGCGAGGCGTCCCGTCAGTGTCCTCGTGCTTTAGCGTTCACTTTGATCGACCTCAGAGCATCGCCCCTTTCTGCTCGTGTAGGAAACTTCAGTGATTAAAGCTCCTCCCACGGTCCCGTGACCGCCGTCCAGCCAGCATTTAGCTGTCGGCCTCCAAAAACCTTTACCTGTGACACATAACCAGTCTAATTAGATGAGACACTAATTGGTGATTTGGTATTTCCAGTATCAGCAGTGGTATCAGCCGGTCCAGTAACCCAGCTGGTTTTCCAGTCAGTCAGCCCTCAGATTTACTGGTGGATGCTCGCCCTCCTCTCCCTGCAGCTGGAGCAGCCATGTGGTCTCCATTGTGACTTGGCAAAGACGAGAAGTTGCGCAATTTCAAGTTTTTGTTTTGTTGTTTTTTTCCGCCTCTTTTTTTTTAACTTGTGCAAATTTCATTTTGGAGCTTAAAGTTTCTAGACCCCAAACGTTACGTGAGACTGTAAGACAACAGCAGCCTGACCCCAGGTTGATGTCCCCCTCCCTCGACAGCCATCACGTCAGGAGAAGAAATCAGAGCCAAGTGGAGGAGATAAAGGGTTTTTTAATTTAACGGCCAAGGAATGTCGGAGGCAGCAACAGGGGGGAGAACAACTGAGTGTAGGATTTGATGATTAATCCCATTCTAATTAAGGTTTCCATTTATGCATGGATACAAACCTAAGAACTTCTCTCGGTATAAACTGCATAAAAAGCTTTTCTGAAATCGTAAAAGCTGGCAGGAGTTCCGTAGCTGAGTACAAAACCTGCCATCAAACCCACTGTTGTTGAGTCCCGTTCAGATAATTGGCGTCGAAAATGTTGGTCGTCTCTTGAAAAGATGTGACGAAAGCATTCATTTACTCAAATCTACAACATCATGTGCTTGAGCCGTATTTGGATCTGGTTTTGATGATGAAATCAAAGTTTTGCTTTTTGGAGCGTCAGAATTCATTTAGTGCGGTCTTGAATGAACTGCTAGCTGCCCTGGTAGTCAGCGATGGTCTCCGCGGTCGTGGGACATGTCAGGTTACAGCTTGTGTTGTGTTTCCCAGAGGGGGGATCTGGGATGCAGTACTTGATAGTCCTCACGAGTCGCTGGAACTTCAGGGTGGAGCTGGCAGAGCTTCCTGACTCTGTGGTCGGATGTCACAGCTCTTAACTGATGAGTCCTGTTCCTGATGATAACTGAAATCATGTTGAGGCGCTGCGGCTCAAAGTCCCTAAACATGAAATTTAGTCGCTTTTTAAAAAGTGGAGTGAGAGACGAGGGCAGCGAGTGGTGGCGGCCGGCTGGAAAGCTCCTCTTCCAGAACTGTGAGAACATTCAAGAACCCGGAGGAGAGCCAGAGGAAACGTCACGTTCTCTGTCGTGCAGGCTCCAGCAGTTCTGGGTCAACTTTGCAATCACATGTTCCACACATGCAGTTGGCACAGGCTCGTTCATGTGCGCACCGGCCCGCGTGATCACGAGCAGATGATGAAACCCGCATTCCGCTGGCTCTCGCCACCGTGGAAGTTTGGGTCTCTGCAAGCAGCGACGCCACGTCACACGTCTCTCACCAGTGAAAGCAGTTGCTACCGTGCAGAAAAAGGCGATCCTAAGGGGGCACATGAGGAAATTCCTGCTTCTCTGGGCAAAGAGCAGGACGCACATCAACCTCTGTGTGGGTTTGCAGACAATGGAGCCGCACACGTGTCACAGCACCAGCGTGAGCCGTGAAGCAGAGTTATCGTCCTCTGATCGCTCACTGACGCCTGCTTTCTTGAATGGGTTGAAGCATTTCCACATTCACACCACAGGACTTCCTTCCAAGGTCCACATGCTAGATCATAACAACTAGATGACCCCAGAATTTACAAATCATTCCCAAATGTCCTGCCGCCTCATGGAGGATCGAAAGCACCGCCGCCTCTTCAGCATTGTTTGTTTTTTTATTTACCAGGATTCATTTTTACCGAGCAACACGCCAGGACAGCAAACGCAGAGGGAACCATCAAGATACCGCAGGCCCACCTGGTCAGCATCCCCCAGTAAAACTGGTTTTTATTTTGTAACGTGAGTTGAACGTTTGCTTCGTTAAACTCGGCTGGGAAAAGTTGTCTCACAGAGGGAACGTTCACTCCGAGCTTGAAAAACTGTGTAATCAAAGGTATTTATTTTAATTTTGTATTTGCCATCAATCTAAGATGTGTATAAAATGTAGTTGGTGCCTGATAAAAATCCAGTTGGCTTAAAAAATGTCCTTATTCTGACTGTAATGAAGGAGAGGACTTTAACCGCCAGGTATTTTCAGTCAATGCAGACATCACCTGTAGTTTCTGCTGGACCCAGAGAGAAACGGGTCGGGGTGGAGTGGCGGACCTCCATGCGTGACCGATCGCTGGTTCCCTCCAGCAAATATTCACGCTTATGGATCAACTAGGATTTATTCAAAACATTCCGCATTTCCTGTTTTCACCAAGCAAAAATCGCAACAACACAAAAATCTCTCAACAGATTTTCAGTCTGTGGAATCTTTTCATTTTGGAAGTCGTGATTTTACTGATTATTTTTGTTAATTAAAATTTCAAAGCTCGAGCATCTTGTCAATCAAGGAGTGGCTGCTTTTCTGTGATCGCCTCACTAAGAATGCTGTTGAGGCGTAGCTGCAGGGAGGAGCGAAGCGAGGATGAAGCATCCCCGTCCTGTCCTGCCGGCTGAGGCGTTGGTGTCTCCCTCTGTGGCAGAAAGCGCTGCTTTTCTTACCTGGGGGCAACAAGAGCGAGCATTTGCTGCGTGAGTGGAGCAGAGAGATGAATGAGAAGGAAGGAAGACGTCCAGAGGGGAGCGCGGCGGCGAGGAGAACGAGGTTGAGACAAGCAGCTTTTCAACAGCTGTTTCCTGTTTTCATCTCACTTTTCCAGCCATTAGCGTTTTGGTGGGGGCGGGGGGTTTAGACTAATCTGGTGAGATTTCCCTTTTTAAATTTGTTTTGCTGTTTTAATTCCCTCAGATTGAAGGGAAAGTTGTGACAGCCATGATTTGTGTCCACCAGTGAAACCAGTTTAGTGTTGGTGATTTAGAACGGAGCAGCCGCTGCTCCATGGAAGGAGCCAGCGTTTCTCCCACGGCCGTCGCAGATGTGAAGGGAACTGCTGTTAGCAGACCTGCGAGTGAAGCTCATCAATGAGAAACTGGGACTGCAGCACTTTTAACTCCAGAACCCCAGGGGGGGTTTGAGGGATGCACTGGGAGGGGGACAGGAGCGTTGCGGCGCTGGTTGTTTACCCTGATTCTGGCGTGTTTGTGACGCTCCAGGAAGAATAACCAACTCCCAGAACCTTGTGGAACTGCAGTGGGAACGGCTGTTGGCTCTTGTAGCGTTTAGTCGGGTTTAAAAAAAACAAAACCTGCTTGTACCAGCAGTGGGAGGAGGATCGTCGGCATCGCATCCTCCGCCATGGCGGTTCTGCATGTGTGGTTAAATGCTTCTTGCATTGCCTTTACTCATTTTATGTACTTATTCAGCGAAATAACTGGAATTATTGTTTTAAAAATAAAGCTGGTGGCCCTGTCCCTGTGATGCCTGGTCACTGGTAACACTGGTAAGACTGGCAGCACTGTGACATCATCAAGGGGCTCTGAATTTCGAGGCTCCTCATGCATGTGTGCAGTAAAATGACCCTGACGTGTAGGACGGGTGGACACGCGATGGTGGTGGGGGTGCAGGGCCGTCCCCTCTGACCCGCGCCGGCCTGTCCTGACATCACGGTTCTGTCTTGCTTCCTCAGCACTTTGCTGTCATGCTGTTTATCTCAGTACTTGATGTGACCCGGCCCGGCTGCTGTTTGTGTTTCTGCTGCTGGCTGCCGGCCCCTGGCCCCCGCGGGCCCCGCAGCCAGGATGGGAGATAAGGATCCTGTACTGCTGCATTGCTTCCATGTTGAGTCATCACACGCTGGGGTTCAGTGGGGGGGCGACTCCACCCACCTTCATGGTTCCATTTGGGTTGGCCTGAGGAGCGCCATCACTTTGTCCGCCTCAGGTGCCGTGAAGACGTCGGCTTTGTGGTGGTTCCTTCATCTAAGTTCAGTTTTAAGGAATTACTTGAGAACTGGGCAGGGTTGATCACTGGTCGTGCTCCCAGTAACGAGCTTGTATGGCAGCACGAATGTTAAAAAAAAAAAGTTTCTGAGTGTCTGTAACTTCAGCCCTGCTTGGTAAACTCACTCTGCTCCATGGTGAACGTTCTCTGAGCCACAGGAACAATGAATAAGACGACATCAGTGTGAGCCAACGCGCAGCGCCAAACAACTTCCTCCCTCCAAAGCGCTTTGTGAAGCGGCTGTCACCTAAAGTGACTCAGACTGCTGCACGGCCTCCCTCCCTGTTCCCGGGACACGTTGCCCTCTATGAATCCACTTTTCATCTCGAAGCTGCGTAGAAAAGGAAGTGAATCTTTCCAGCGGTGGAATATTTCTTTCTTTCGTCATAAATGAGTCGTCTTCAAGGTCTCCACCTCGAGAATTACAAGATATTAAGACATGAGGCACGTGAAATCATCAAAAGTTAAGTTAATATTGCTCGAAACAAAGGCAGTAAAAGTTCATGTCCTCTTGTTCTTCCTGATTAATAAATATTTTCTTCCTTGCGTGTCCAGTCCTGGGTACTCTGAGGTTTTCCGAAGGAAGACCTAAATCCTTTCTTCCTCTGTCTTCCAGCTTTTACTTGCATTCCTTCTTAATCTGGGATATTGTTTATTCGCCCAAGTATGTGGTTCATTATCTGGTCGGCTTAATGTTCCTTTGACTTTCAAACTTCTGACCCAAGCTGGCGCGTAATTGTTGAGGGTGTAGGAATACGCTCTTCCTCCGCCCTCACGGAATGTCGGCCTCTGCTCTTCTCTCGCTGATTCGTGACAGATATTTCCCTAAGACAGGTGATGCAGGAGGCTGGACAGCTTTTACCTGGACCCTACTGGACCCTAGTGGATCCTACTGGATCCTGTAATCTGAAACGGGGACCAAACCTGCAGGGCAAACATCCTCTGTCTCCAGTCTCAGCCCCTTAAACCTCCATTTAATAAAGAAAAGGAGCGAGTAACCGAGCCGAGCTCAAAACGAAGATGCGAGCCAAACTGAGATTTCAGTCGTGACCAAGATTTAAACCGTCAGGAAGGAAAAGCTCTTGTTGTGTTTTAAAGATGTGGGAAACATCATTTTTCAGCTGTCAGAAATTCCGTCGATGCGGTTGAGACCCAGCAGCAGTTCAGTGTTTTAAAATACACTCGTTTGGCTCAGCGGCGTGATGAGATGAGAGATTGTGAGCAGAACGAACGCACGGAGGCGAGCCCTCACAATGGGGCTCATTGTGTTGTTTAGCAGGCGTCTCCATGTCACTTGTCTATGTGCGGCCCCAGGGTGGGTCTGAGTGAGCCGGAGCCTGGCGCCCCACCAGGGTCACTGATGCAAACACGATATTCCTGCTGTTGCTATCAGCTCAGCTCAGAAGATCCAGCCGGTCTCCCGCTTGTCCTGTTGCTGGAGCGGACAGATGCTGAGCCGCCATCGCCTCCGTCCGTGAGAACGCGCTTTGACTTTAATGTCTCATGAAAATCGGACACTTGGGCCGCTTTTTATTTGTACCGTTTTAAGTTCCGCTGTAATAACTGAAATAAAGAGTTTGAATGCAAAGTGGCGAGGCAGCGAGAGCTCTGTTGTTGCTCCGCTGATGGCCGGCGGTCAAATGTCAACACGGCAGCCTCCTCCTCCTCCTCTTCCTCCTCCTCCTCCTTCTCCTCCTTAGTGTGAACGACCGAGAACAGACGAGGTGCAGAGGTGGCAGGTGTGATCAGAACAAATGGCAGAGGGTTTTAGAGAGAGGCTGAGGGGGAGCGTGTTGGTGTTCATGAGCAGCAGTGGATTTGTAGGAGTGCGAGGTCTCCATGGAGCGTGAACAAAGCCATCTGGACTCAGGAATGTGGTTGGGGACGTTCCCTATTCCACACGCTGGAGGCCGACCGGGGAACGTCTGATAAGAGCCGCCAGTCTGTGTGTCTCCCTACACCTCTGAGGACCGCTACGTGTCCCCGGGGATAGAAAGACGCTTCGACGCATGTAAAAACTCTTCAAAAGTTACCAAGAAAGTGCCACTCAAAAAAACAACAACCCCAAAACACTCTTGTGTTTTTAATATTTGGGTTTGTTTTACAAGCAAGTGACCGTTTGTGATGAGCCAGAGACGTTTTGTCTAAACTATAAAGATGTTTGACAGGGAGGTGAAGCTGAAAAAGGTTTGAATCAGGGATCGTTCCACTTCTTCTCATCATCAGAGAGTCTCTCGGTTCGAGACTCGCATGTGAAAATGAAATGATTCCTAGAAGCACGATCTCACTTAAGAACACGACGAGAGACGATCATCGGCAGGGGAGCTGGCGGCTGTGACCGCTGCTGGTGTGTTGGCGTGAGGAAGCTGACGTGCCTCCTCAGAGGTTGCAGAACGACGCTCTGGTCTGCAGGTTTTATCGTTGAACGGTTTGTTCAGACTTAAACACAATCTAAAGCTCGCCTGGAGTCTCAGAAGGCTGAGAAAAGTTGGTAACATGGTGGAAACCACAGGGCTCATAGGAGGAGGAGGAGGTGGTGGTGGTGAAGGCTGGCGAACAAGAGGAGGGGGAGGGGGTGTGTGAGGAGCAGCTGCCACCCCTAAGCACCACACAGTGTGTGTGTGTGTGTGTGTGTGTGTGTTTATTCATGAGTGTGTTGTGGTTGTATATGTGTCATTAGCACCCTCTGTCTCATGTCATTACACTAATTGCAGGGCTGTGTGAATTTGAAGGAGAAAAAAAACGTTCATGATTATTTTGACTGTTATGATTTGCGACCTTCGAGAGAATTTTAATTATGACATCATTTTCATTGAAAAACCCTTTCAGACGCAGATGTTTTCTCAAGGTTGTAGAATACAATGTGTACAGAAGGAACGTCACAGGACGAACCGAGCCAAGCGACCTCTGGGCCTGCGTGGAGCTTCTCCTCAGTCTTTGAAACCCTCCACGTCAAAGAGGGCTCGTCAGGGATTGCTGGCGCTCATGTTGAGAGATCGCACAGCTCACATGGATGGATTTAGCTGCCGTTGACTGAGTCTCACGGTAAACAGCCTGGATATCTGAGGGTCCTTTGTTGGACGTCTTGTCGGAGCAAAGCTGTTCTTGTTTGCAGCCTTGATTTGCTCCGATGGCAGCAGCTCGCTGGTCTCCACCAACGCTGCGTGTTTACTAAATTCCTCCACCTCCACTCGCACCTCACCACGGCTCCCCGCCTGTGATTTACACGGTTGAATTAAGGAGGCGTCCCGCAGGTTTGGTGACTCCAGAAACATTTTGTTCTGCAGCTAAAATGCTTCCCCTCTGCTTGGTGCGGGACAGAATTCAGTGAAGCGTCTTAAAATGAGCCGTTTGCCATTTCGAGGGACAAAGAACGCCAGTGCTCTGCTGGCTCCCTGTGACTGACAGCACATTTACACAAATGACGGTGCTCTTAACAAGATGGTGTTTAACTGGAATGTTTGGTTAACAAAATGACGGTGTTTCTCAGAGCAGAGTTCCGTAATGTAGCAATTATGATGTAAGGATTTTGCTGTGATTTATTTTCCCCATATTGATTATGGTGCATTTTAGAAGAAAACTTTAAAATTACTGACTTTCCCTTTTAAGCACCAAAGACGCTGGTAATTATCTTCAAGTAAGAGCGTGGGATTACTTGTGCTGTCCTTTTTAGCTCCGCTAGCGATGGCAGTTCTCACTGGCTGTTGCTCCAGCCTGAAGCTAACAGAAAACGGAGGTAGGCAATGTTCTGGTCTCCTTCTACCAACGATGAGCTCACCAGTCCTCTACCGTGTGATGATGGACTCAACCTGGACTTTTCTAAAGGCTTGTAAACAGATAAGTCTGACTGAATTGGTGCTTTTTTTGAAGTGAGACCTGCAGACTCGGATCATGCGGTTGGTGATGGATTTATTCTGGCACGTGTTCGCTTCAAACAGCCCTGTTAGCTTGGCGTTCTGCACGTTCTGTCTCTCACTGCTGTATTCAACCCGGAAGTCAAGGAGGGAATCGTCCTGGTGGGTGAAAACAGCACTGGACAAAGACCCCAAATGTGACGATGCCTCAGCTTCCAAAAGTTGAGTCAGAACTAAGTCTGATTGCAACCAGCTGAAAGGGGGCATACTGCCACCTACTGTTCTGGAGGCAGCCGTACATCCGTCCAATTCAGTGACCTCACCCAGGCGTAACTGTTGCACCACTGCAACTGTGTAAGTCAACTCACTGACAGATTTTGACAAGAATCTTGTCGTGGCAGCACGTCACTCTCACAAGTGTTTAATCAGGCAAATGGTTTTGTTTTTCCGGTAAACCCCACAAGTTGGGAGCGCCGTTCCTCCCCCGGCTGCTGAGCAATTCAGTGTTTGGATAACATTTCTTTGGAAATTCATGAGCGTCCTGTCACTGTGGCTTCTTCTCCCAGGAACAAACATGTCAGGGACCTGCTCCGCTTCAACTCCTACTGCTGCTCTCTCACTGCTTGGCCGGGTTGCGTGTCTACTTAAAAGCTTCCACTGGCATTTTCAACCAGGAAATCTGAGTTTTCATGGCATGTTTGCTGTCAGCAAAACAGGGTTGAAAGACTGAGCAGGACTGCCTGGTTACCAAAATAAAACCAGTTCAGCATATGCAAACAAACTGCTCAATGTCTGTTCGTGAAGCCGTGGCTCCGAGTCAGAAGCCATGGGAATCAGCTTGGTGATTCATTTAGTTTTGGAAAAACTTGCTCACAACATGTTTTCTCAGAGTTATTCTGAAAAAATGGGATCCTCAGTGGACAGACTGGTCATGAGGCTGAGATGACATAAATGGAAAAAAACAAAACAACTTTAGATCTGCCAGAACGCTGTGAATCACAGTCTTGTGTGTCCAAGCCTCAACAGTGTTTTGATTTGACCTCAGAGTCAGGACAAGTTTGGGAGTAAGTTCTGGTTCTGGTCCGGTCGAGCTTTGGATTTGCTCTTTTGCCTGTGAGCTTTCAGTGCATGAAATGTTTTAATATGAACATCATTATGACCTCAGCTCTCCAATCTTCATTAACAAATTCAATCAGAGTGAGCAGCCAGCAGAAATATTTGGAATTGAAGCACGAGCCTGAACACCACTGAGATGTGTTCCTGCTGTGTTGTACTGCTTACAGGGAGGAAGTTCAAGAAAACTGCGTTCGCTGGAAGAAGAGGTTCACCTTTGTGTCCAAAATGAGTGCCAACCCCCACACCGGAGTCCTGGATCCCTCCGTCTGCAGGGTCTCAGTCCGCAAGGTAACTAATGCGTCATCCTTGAAGCCGCCAATGAAATAAATCGACGCAAAGTGTCACTGAAAACTGATGGACCAGTGAGAGTCTGACCAGTGAGAGGCTGACCAGTGAGACTCTGACCAGTGAGACTCTGACCAGTGAGAGGCTGACCAGTGAGACTCTGACCAGTGAGACTCTGACCAGTGAGACTCTGACCAGTGAGAGGCTGACCAGTGAGAGGCTGACCAGTGAGACTCTGACCAGTGAGACTCTGACCAGTGAGACTCTGACCAGTGAGAGGCTGACCAGTGAGACTCTGACCAGTGAGAGGCTGACCAGTGAGACTCTGACCAGTGAGACTCTGACCAGTGAGACGCTGACCAGTGAGACGCTGACCAGTGAGACGCTGACCAGTGAGACGCTGACCAGTGAGAGTCTGACCAGTGAGACTCTAACCAGTGAGACTCTGACCAGTGAGAGGCTGACCAGTGAGACGCTGACCAGTGAGAGGCTGACCAGTGAGACTCTGACCAGTGAGAGGCTGACCAGTGAGACTCTGACCAGTGAGACTCTGACCAGTGAGACTCTGACCAGTGAGACCCTGACCAGTGTGAGACCCTGACCAGTGAGACCCTGACCAGTGTGAGACCCTGACCAGTGTGAGACTCTGACCAGTGAGACTGACCAGTGAGACTGGCCAGTGAGACTGACCAGTGTGAGACTCTGACCAGTGAGACTGGCCAGTGAGACTGACCAGTGAGACCCTGACCAGTGAGACCCTGGCCAGTGAGAGGCTGACCAGTGAGACCCTGACCAGTGAGAGGCTGGCCAGTGAGACCCTGGCCAGTGAGACCCTGGCCAGTGAGACCCTGGCCAGTGAGAGGCTGACCAGTGAGACCCTGGCCAGTGAGAGGCTGGCCAGTGAGACCACTGCATCTCCTCAGCAGCATGGATGAAGAGACGTGGAGCCGTGGTTCGTCTCCTCCTCCTGGTGCTCCTCAGTCCGCTCAGTCACAGTCACTCTTGGTGATGTCACAATTCTAGGCTGCGGGTATCAAACCTGCGAGCAGACAGAGACGCACACACGTCTTTTCTTTTTCCAAGCCCACATCAAGTCTCAGGTGTCCAAATTTATCAGTTAGATCGATTTCTCCAAGTGTTTCTTTCTGAACCCTCAGTAAAAAAGAGAGAGAATTTAGTTGATAGTGAGTGCGGCCTGTCAGAGGCACACGGCGTGAAACCGGCTCTGAGGAGTGAGCAAACAGGGACTGATCAGGAATGCCACTGCTTCTAAGTGCAGGGATTCTGTGTGAACGACACCGAGCCGTGAGTGTGGTCTCAGCCTGTAATTTCCCTGCTCTGTAATTGGAAGCCTCTGTAATATAAATTTGGATCACTGGGCTCATTACTCTCTTCCTGTTTTCCCCGCAGGAGCTCAAAGGAGGAAAAGCATATACGAAGGTAAGAGCTGGCCGCTCACCTCTCGTGATCATAAACAGAGGCGGTGAGATGCCAGGCCCCGCCAAACCTTTACGCCTCATCATGTAAACATTTGCATTTCTCGCAGCATTCTGACAAACGTGGCTCCAAGTGCTTTTGAACATCCATCAGAAACCTGTCCTGCTTATGTTCACATTCACTTGGAGTCTGCTAAACATCCTGCCAGCACCTCCGAGTGGAGGAATCCCTGATGGATGAGTCAGGATTGAGTGTTCACGCTCCTGAAGGTAAAGGTTTACTGGTAGCGGCAGGAACCGTTTCCTCTGTTTCGCCCGTCCTCCTTTTAGATTTCCTTCGACTAAATATACCTCATTTCCCTCCTTACAAGAGGACTTCCTTAAATACACACCTATGAAAACAGAGGCTCCTCAAAGAACGGAAACATGGAGAATGAAGAATGGGAGCCTTTCGCTTGAGGAACCTCCTGAGCTGATTTACAATAACATTTCCACTGCAGCTCGGACAAAGCAGGCTTGGAGTTAAAGGTGTTTCACTGGGCTTCCTTATCCGTGAAATTTGATGGCGGGTAGAAGTCTCTGACCTACAGAGTGAAAGAGCAGCAAATCCACTCTACGATAATTGGATAGGACAGTTTTTGCTAGTCGACATGTCAGAGGCCTCGATCAGCATTTTGTTTGGCTTAAAACGCACGAGTCCAAATCTGAAAATCAATACGGTCCAGTTGGATCTGGCGAGCACACGGGACAGGAGACTAGTGGATAAATGAGTGCTGAGACCAGGGGATTCTATACGGCAGGGGTGTCCAAACTGGTCCAGTAAGGGCCTGCAGGTTTTCATTCCAACCCAGCAAAAGCAACACCTGATTCTACTTAAATCAACTAAGCTGCGTCCTCACAGCTCATTTGTTGGATCAGGTGTTGCTTTTGCTGGGTTGGAATGAAAACCTGCAGGCCCTTACTGGACCAGTTTGGACACCCCTGCTATATGGTGAGTGTGAGTGTGTGTGTGTGTGAGTAAAAGCAGGAGCATGTTTGGTGAGTTGTCTTCAGTGGTGCAGTGTTGTCAGAATGCTATGATATACAGCACAGATAATAAGCTAGCAGCAGAATCACTTTACTCCAAGTCAGAAATTTTCAAAATAAGTCCTCCAAAGCCTCTCTGGCAAAACCAAAATGCTAATGAAGGATTGCTGCTTTAATTTTGAAGGCAGGATCACAATGGAAGTGATTTTGTTGGCAGCTGATCCAGGATCAGGCCCGGCAAGACAGACAAAATAAGAAAAAGATGTCAAAAGTCAGTTTGGGTGTCACATCGCCAGTGTCTTGGAGGCAGCAGGGAGTCAGACCCCCTGGTCAGGTGTCATGAATGGCCGTCGACATGAGGCTCTCGCCACCTTTGAAAGACTGACAAGACACTTTTGATGCTTTTCAAGTTACCAGTGTGACTTTTTCCTGCCTGTTCACTGGCGAGTCGAGAACTCTCCCCTCAACAGCTTCTCCCCTTCGTCCTCAGCTGGGTTTCACGGACCTGAACATGGCGGAGTTTGCAGGCTCCGGCTCCACCGTACGCTGCTGCCTGCTGGAGGGATACGACACCAAGAACACACGGCAGGACAACTCCATACTGAAGGTAGGAGTCGGGGAAAAACATCTGTGGGGCGAAAGAGAGAGAGAGTCCAACCAAAGAGAGAGAAGCTGTGAATCTTTGTGTTTGCCTGTGAGTTTGTTCCTCTGTCTGGAGGTGTTGAAGATGTTGTTTTGTCTTCCACTAGACGCCTCGAGGTAGTGATGGGAGGGATATTCTAACACCGTTAGGAAAGGGAGACATGTTTTTGGCCATTGTGGTTTTACCCTCTGAACCCCAGAACTCATCAAATGCCAAAATGACAGCGTTCATCATCGCCAGAAGCTGTGAAAACACACGCAGCGTCAGATTTTCCACCGTCTGACTGTCCTCGACCGAATCACGTGCAGCTTCATCCTGGGAAAACAGCATGGGATTGTGACACTTGGATCAGTAATCCCACCCAAAATAAACTTTGCTCTAAAAAGATTCTGTGAAAATGATTAAACTCGGTCCTCCGTGATTCACTCAGCTGTCATGTGACAAAACTTTCTGCAAAAAACCTCCCTGGCCTGGCAGCACACAAACCTGTGAATGCCTCGTTTATGGAGGTTGTAAAAATAGGAATATTTCCAGACCTGTCGCTGTGTCACCAAGGCTGTTAAAATGTTGAGGAAAGAAACGGAGCTTCCATTTCTCGAGTGGTGAACTTTGTTTGGACCGTCTCTTCCTTGAGCCGTGATTGTGCTGTTCACCAGTGTCAGCGATCATGTGACCGCAGCGGAAACGGCCAGAGCGAGCTCAGGTTTACGGCCCTCCAGAAGAACTGTGACTGGCTATAAATGTTACCATCAAGCTTTCCTGTGACCTCGGAGGCGTTGACCTTTGATTTTTAACTTTTTGTGGAGGTTTTTTTTTTTTTTACTCCAGTCAGTAAAACTGCTTAAATGATTTGAAACTTCATCACAAAAGAATTTCTTCCATAACAGGACAGTAAACGCTTGGTTTTGATCAAGAAGGTTAATAAAGATGAGCTGAAACTCTCCTCCTGACCGCCTCGCTCGCTCGCTCTGGACTGAACTGAGTCCCCCCCCCCCCCCCCCCATGAAAGCGGAAGTCGCGTGAACGCGTTGACTCACCACAGGAACACATTCAGGTGCACAGGACAGGAAGCAGGAAAGGGAAGGAATCCAACACGAGGGAAAAGAGTTTCAAAACTCTGGAAAAAAGTCCTTTGGTGGATGAACAAATGCACTTGACACACGTCGGCAGCTGCCACTCTTCACTTTGGGGGGTCAGAGAGATGAAGTGTTTGTGCAAACATGGTAAAGACGGTGCTTTTGTTTTCTCAAGGTGATCATCGGGATGACCCTGCTGTGTGGAGATCCGTGTTTCAAAACGTGAGTTGTTCATTTTTTGGGGGGGTCTTACGAGGAATTCATCCAGGAGTCCTCAGACTCTTCAGTGTTTCTCAGGCTTCTGTTGAGTCGCAGTAAGAAGTGCTGCTGCTCAGCGGGAGCCAACGTGGAGAGACGCCGGCGTGAGGACACCGTGCACAAGCATGTCAAACACAGTAAACCCCACCCACAGAAACGTTTAGAATTTGACGTGTAATTTAAAGTAGGTTTTGAAACTTTCAGGGGGAGTTTTTCTAGTTTTGTCAGGTAAAAGTATTTGCTTTTATATTGTTTGAGGCCCTCACCAACATGGTGGCGTTCAAATGTCAATGTATGAAATTATAAATATTCTGTCGTTCGTTTGAGAATTTCTGCCATTCTTGGAATTATTTTCCATAAAATATGATCTCGGCTTGTTGTGATGCAAGTTTCTGATCATTCCTTCAGCAGCTGATCGTCTTGACTGGGAATAACAGTAAAGACGTGAGCAGTGGACTTTAGTTGAAGGGTGTTCCAAAGTTTTTGAAAGCGTGTCATGAAATGTGATACTCCTCCATGTAGGGCAGCGCCAGCACAAGTCCTGACAAGTACATGCATGCAGTATTTATTCTCCCCCTCTTTATCAGCCTGATCTGTCAACATTTTCACTCCTTAGTTGTCGTGATGACTCCGTTTCCCCGCAGTCAATAAAGTGGATCCATCCAAGCGTGCCAAGCTAAGCACAACTGCAGCTCTGAGCTCATTTAATCTTTTCCAGACTGATAAGATGTCTTTTCCCTCCGCAGTCCTCCCAGCACAGCAAAGTCCATCTCCATCCCAGGACGCGAGCACACCCTGCAGCTGGACTGTAAGGGGGAGGGAACGGCCGAGCCCGGGCCGGCCGGAGGGGTCTCTCTGGGCCGAGCCGCCAAGCCTCGACCCTCCATCATCAGCTCAGGTACGACTTGGGACCGTCCGGGGGACGTGGAGAAAGACGGACGTCCTTAATCCAGGACGTCCGTGTTGGGATGGATGGTGGGATGATTTGTCATTCCAGCTTTAATAACCTCCAACTGAACAGACCTGCAAACTCACAAGAGGAACATTTTTGTGATTTTAACATGGAAACAAAAAAATTCTGCTGCAAACTCAGAAGATTAAAAAAAGGGAAAACACATTTTTCTGGTTGCCGCCGCCTCCGTCTCTTCATTGAGTTCTGCCTGGTTTTTACACAGCATTCAGGTGAGGTGAACTCCCCGACATCATCAGACAGCTCTGAGTATTCGCACCGGTACTGTGGTACAGTTCAAGTACGTTAGCGTTGGCTGACGCGCTAACAAGCTAGCAAGTTTCTGTTAGAAACAGGGTGGGAAAGATTAGAGGCACGTCAGGAAAACTTAGTTTAAGATCCCAAATGTTCCGATAGTTTAACAACTGCTGTTGCGTCTCTGGCAGCACTCACACCTCCAAGCTCGTGTCCTCAGCAGCAGCAGCACCAAAGGGGACTGTGCTTCCATGCAAAAGACAGAAAAGAAGATGTTGGACTTGTCTTGATTCTTGATTCTTGATCACTGGCCTCTTGGGGGGTGAATCACTTTTGTCTCTGCCTCCCGTCCCTGAACTCTAGATTATTGTCTTGATTTCTTTAATCTTCAATAGTGGGGTTTCTCTCAAAGTTTTTAACCTCCATTTTAAAGGATTGGTTGATAAAACTGCTGAACCTTAGGCAGAAGTCCTTTAGTAGGAGTTCCTCCACCCCCTGTTGTCCTCCTGGTTGTTCCTGAATCGTGTCTTCTTCTTACAAACAGTTCCAACTTGACGAACTGAAGGTAATTCCTCCGTTCTGCCGTTCCACTTTTCATTTTTCTTCCGCTGTAGTTGCAGTCACGTCTCCTGAGCATCAGTTTTGTGCCTCCAAACCAGCTGATGGAAACACAACACACGTAAATTTGCTTGACTATGAAATGGAAACACAATTTCAAACCAGAAACTGAAAAAAGAAAAGTAAACCGTTAAACTGAAAAGGTTTTCTGATGAGCAGATTCACAACTAGACTCCCAGTCATGAAACGGAGAGAATGAAACCAAGACTAATCAGAACCAGAATGGACAGAGCATCAGTCTGCAAATCCAGGAAGGGTTGGATCCAGGGTAACTTTAGTTGCCAACCCCCCCCCCCCCCCCCCCCCAGCCAGATGTGCTTCATCACCCGAGCCAGAACTTCCTGGACTGAGTTCTGAAACAATACGTCTGGAAAGATTTTCTATGGATGGAAAACTAGCTGACAATCTTTAGAACGTGTTGGGTTTGAATTAACATGAGAAGAGAAACCTGTTTTGTTTTCTTCCCGCTTGGACAACAGACGCCGCGGCGTGACAACACCTTTCACCCCCGAAAGAAAAGCTTTGCTAATTCTCAGACAGTTTTTATGAAGAACTGCAAACTGGCAGCGCTGAGGAGTGCAGCTGCTGAGACGGGGTCGCTTCTTCTGGAACAAAAGAGGAAAAGCTTGGCTGACATTTTTGGTTGTCTTTTGTTTTTCTTTCAGGTCTTCTGGAAGAATCCGAAGCAAACCAGTCTGGAGAAGTCTTCCAATCAGGCCACTCCCGAAACTCCAGCTACGCCAGCCAGCACAGCAAAATCTCAGGTTTACCTTTTAGGATGCTTGCAGTGTCTGGCACCTCAGAGGGAGCTGCTGGCGTGAGACCTCATGTGTCCTCTGTCCTCCCTCCCTGCTGTCCCTCAGGCTACAGCACTGAGCACTCTTGCTCCTCCAGCTTGTCAGACCTCACCCACCGCAGGAACACCTCCACTGGAAGCAGCGCCTCCGGGGGCCTGGGTGTCACTGCTGACACCCCCACAGAGGGCGACAAGGACGCCGCACGCCCGGAAAGACCCCCGAGGCCCCCGCGGCCCATCTTACCCACCAACAGGCCTCCCAGGTATGCATCTCAAACATGTCCGTAGTTGCTCTGGTCCCCATTTTATCGAGAGAAAATTCCAACAAGGTCAAAGTTCAACAGTTCAGGTTTGTGTGGACTTCAGGAGGAAGCAGGACTCGGTGGAGAGTCAGCCCTCGTGGGTGAACGACACTCGCATGGACGCCGATGACATCGTGGAGAAAATCGTCCAAAGCCAAAACTTTGCAGACATCAACAACACTGAAGGTACAGTGGATGCCAGCTCCGTGTCTGCAGCCCTGCACTGATATGAGGAGAGGCATGGCTGCCATTAAGAGCTTCAGTCTTACCATTTTAAAATGAACGATGAGGGGGAAGAGCGATAAATGCGTCAGTCAGAATGTGGGAGCCGTTCCTGAGGCTGAAGTCTGGCGTCCTGTGAAGGCTCTCTGGCTCCAGTGTTGAGTTTCTGGAGGGAGGAGGGGTTTATGGGAAATGTATTCTTTTAGATCTAGTTTGCTTACAGTGACTCCTCACGTTCCACATTTGACGGGAGCTTGTATGTTACAATCAGTTGTAGCACGCGTAACCAGGACGACCCCGTCTTTGGCCCCCAGCTCCGTCCTCTGTCTCTCTCCTGTCTGTGTGTTGACGGCTTCTGGTTTGCGTCAGGGTTGTTAACTCTGTTCCTGTTCCCGTGTGTGCAGACAGCAACCTGCGGCTGTTCATCAACAGAGACGGAACCACGGCGCTCAGTGGCATCAGACTTGGGAACAGGTGAGACCGGAGCAGCCCCCCCCCCCCCCCCCGTGTGCTCTTCTCCTCCTCTTGATACACACACTTGTTGAAGTGCTTGTTCCTGAGGACGGAGTCGATGAGAGTTGAAGTACAAAGAACCCCGGTTTACCAGCACTGTGGATCTGATGAGTCAGCAGTTGCAGTTCTTTATGGACTCCTGCCACATTGCCAAGCGGACGCAAAGCCTGAACCTGAGACAGCAGCTCTTCATCTCCTCATCGGACCAGATCTGTCTACTTGCTGACTTTTGATGGAGCTATGCTAACACTTCCCACCCACGACAAGTCACTGTGCTAAGCTAACTAGCCCGGGTCTCAGCTCCCAAGAGGAGCTCTGTCCTCTTGTCTGTCTGTGGAGACGATGGACAACAAGTCGTTCCCTGCCAGTGGGCCTTAAATATTATAAATCATGTCAGTTGTGCTAAAACACCGTTTGATGAGTAAATGTTGTGACTCTTTTCTGTGCGTGCTTGATCCCTCAGGGTACCTGCCGGCGGGTACGAGCCCGTGGTGATAGAGAGCCATTAAACAGGGCGGCGGCGGCGGCGGCGTGCGACTTCGACTGCCTCGTCTTCTGCCTCGCTGGTTTTCCAGGAGCTTCAGCTGGTCTGACGCCATGAGGGGGAAACCTTCAGTTTGCACTTTATGTGAAATGTGTGGCAGCGCCGGTCGGCTCTCCGCCCAGCGGTGTCGTGTGCTACAGTCAGTCACTGACGTTGAGAAGGAGTTCCCGGTGGAGCCGTTTGATGTGAGCGGTGCGGAACCGGACACCAGAATCACCCACACGTCCCTGGTGTGTGTCACTGGGCTCCATCATGCTTGCTCAGCGAGGGAGGAGGGGGTGGTTCAAAGGTTATTCATCGTTTTACCTTTCAAATGTTTACGTGTTTGATACGGTGCTGGTGGGCTGTGCCGCGTACGTCAGCCTGCTAGCATGGAGCTAGCTTAGCCTCCGTCTCTGAAAGCTCACGAGCTGCAGCTGGAGAGTCGCTGCGGCGCCCTGGAGGGGCCACAGAGCTCATAGTGGCCGTGGAGAGAGAACAGGCAGAGATGTACAAGATGCACTTTGCTCCCTCAATTTTTGTTTTATTTTGAGGCCACAAGATGTTCCAAAAATACAACTTGTTCCCTCAACTTAGTCATTTTAAACCTTGTAGCTACAACTTAATTACATTGCGTCTCTGTGGCCACTAAAGGGCTCGGCAGGACGGCGAGCCTCTGGTCTCTCAGCTGTGTGAGGCTGCTGCTCCACCTCGCCAGGCGTCCTCCACCTCGCCAGGCGTCCTCCACCTCGCCAGGCGTCCTCCACCTCGCCAGGCTCATATTTTGAATGCATTTCATGCTCCAGACACACATTCCAGCTCCCTTGATGAAAGATGAGTTTGACTGATCTCATTAGTAGTCGTCGAAGTCCAGAATTCCCCCAGACCTCACATGAATGTGGTTATTGTGAACGATGAATGAGAGCCTTATTCCCTCCGGTCCAGGAAGTCGCTGCAGCGCCCGGTGCGACGCCGAGGACGTGTGGGTGAAAGTGGTGTTGATGCTCGCCGGCAGGTGGAATCGTTGTCTGTGCTGTGTTGAAAGCCTCCCTTCAGATTTTGATTCCATCTTTAAAACCTCCTGAGCGTCGTCGGTGTGACGGGTGGCGGCGCGGCCAACACCGAATGTGATCGCAGGTTAAACCACTGAGCGGCCGCCAGAAACCAGGAAGCATCTTTGAGCGTGTTTCCTGTTGACCGGGGAACCGAACCTGAACCACTTTGTGCCTGTCAAGTTTCTCTCGAATGACCTTGAAGCACCACGACAACTGTGATGTGACGGCGAAGAGAGAAGCCCCGCTCTTTGTGTTTGTTTGTTTTTGCCGCTTTAGTCGCATCAGAACCTCCAGATGTGGCCATTTTGGAAATCCCACTGTAGTCTAGATGGTCTCTCCAGCTGTTGATGGGAAGAACAACAGGTGTGGTCATCAGGCTGGCAGCATCAGCTCTGAGGACAAACTGTTCTGCCTGTCCGGTGGAGGGGGGGGTGTCTCCGTTGTGGTCTCTGCTGCCCCCTGGTGGAGGAGCAGCGACCTGCTAGGCCCCCTGCTGTTGACATGGACGTTGGCTGAGGAGTAGCAGCAGGCTGATGGCAACACAACGGAAACACCACAGACTCCCAGTCAGCTGCTGCATGTCTTCCTGTGGCTGCTTGGCGTGGAGCTCCTGGGGTCGCCGGAGCCCCCAGACGTGCAGGGAGAAGCGCAACCAGCTGGCTGGTCGACGCTTCGCCCTCTTCTGCTGATTCAGCCAAGATTTCCCCTCCAGTCTTAAAATATCCAGCGGAGGAAGGCTCTGAGTCCAGGTGCAGGCGAGTCTCCTGGATGAAACGCCAAAAACACCCAAGGTGACGTTTGGAGATCAGCAACCAATCAACTCCTCGCGCCTGAGAATCTGGAGGTTTGACGTCGTTCTTTTTGTTCAGTTTTTCTTCTCAGCTTCACAAACAGAATAATTTTTTAATTATAATTTTAAATATTTACACCCTAAACACTTTTTTTTTAATTTTTCCAAGGAAAAGTTTATGAGCCGGTTTTTGATCTTGTAGGTTTTTAAGTGAAGCTGCCGTTTTAGAAGCTCCGGCTCCATCCCGGCGTCCTGGTGTTGGGGGATGAACCACTGATCCTGGGTTTACGTCACCGCGACACTTTTGAAGCCTTTATTTATACGCGCGTGTTCTGTCGTGCCGAGGTCGGTTTTAAGCTACGCACACAACCTGCCTCCCTGTGTCCTCCTTTCTGTAGGAAAGTAACCAACGGTTCTGTTGTAACAAAGCTCGTGTAACCTGAGTTTGTAGAAAGGGCTCAGACCTGTTCTCCGGGCCCCCTTGTAGTCGGTTCTTCTTCTTGTGTTCCTGCAGAGATGAATTCTAACCAATAAAAGTCTAATCTCAAGTTCCTCTGAGTTCATGTTCTGATGTTCCTGCTGAGTTTAGAGACAAATGTGTTCCTGGACATTCAGAGGCACCGGAGAGGGAATGATTGATGAATCGGAGGGGCGGAGTCACTCTGACTGGCCTGATCGGGCCGCGGGCGCGTGATGTCACCGCGGCCTCCCTCAGGTTTCGCATCAGTGAATCTGCGTGCCGTGTTTTCTCAAGACTGCAGTGGCCACGTTTGATCCTCTCGCTCCTTTTCTTTTCACTCATAAACGTAAACCCTCTGAATTTGTGACCATTTTTTTCATCCTCACGTCCAAATATTTCATCTACGAACGCCTCGATACATCGGAGGCGTTCAGCATCTGAACCAGGCCTGACGAGGTCACAATCGTGTTTGGCGGATGGCGCCGCCTCTTCTGCTCTCATTTTTCCTCACCTTCTGTGTTCCTGTGAATCGGAACGTTTCTTCCTGTCCGATCACTTCATCTTTAATAAAAAGAAATTCAAAGAAGAAAAAGTTTCACACTGGCGACGTCAAATGGCGGCGGCTCACAACCGTTCATTCCTCAGCCTGGCGTTGCCCGATGGATGAAGCTCACCCCCCCAGGACCCACGTCACTCCAGATGTCCCAGCATGCCGATGGTCATCGCCACATCGATCACTTTCAGCTCCCTTTAAGTTTTGTTTTAATGAAAATCTCCTCCAAAACCACAGTTGGCACAAGTTTCTCTTTCCTTTAAGCTGAAACAAGAGTGAAGCCAACAAAACGACAATAAACAGAAGGACGTTTAGAGAAATGATAATAATAATGATAATAATAGTGATAATCATGATAATAATAATAGTGATAATCATGATAATGATAATAGTGACAATCATGATAGTGATAATAATAGTGATAATCATGATAATGATAATAGTGATAATCATGATAATGATAATAGTGACAATCATGATAGTGATAATAATAGTGACAATCATGATAATAATAATAGTGATAATCATGATAATAATAATAGTGACAATCATGATCATAATAATCAGTAACTAAGAAAAGATGAACAGCAGAGTTTAACCCCAAGAAACCTCAGCGTCACATCACGAGTGCGGAATGAGCAGAGACGGAGAACATTAGAGGATCAAAGAAATACTTTTACTGACATTGATATCACTTCCTACTATAAGTACTCTTTTTGTGTTTACTGTGACAGAAATACTGCAGTTTCTACACTTTTTTTTTAATTGAAGAGAAATCCAGAGCAGAAGTGCACTGAAGGGGAGAAATCTTTGTTTCTCAACTTCTACCTCAAAAATAAAAAAACACTTTGATTTCATCTCAAGCGATCATTTTTGTTGACTCAGGAAAACAAAATCCACACATAAAAACATCGGGGATTTCTTTCGTTTGTTTTGCTGCTGTTCTGTTGTTTCTGAACAAAACACTTTTATTGTGGGCGGCGTGGCTCAGGGGTAGAGTGGCTGTCTAGCAACCGAAGGGTTACTGGTTTGATCCTCGACCCCGGTGACCGTGTCCAAGTGTCCTTGAGCAAGACACTGAACCCATAATTGCTCCTGATGGCGCCTTGCCTGGCAGCTCCACCATCAGTGTGTGAATGAGACGACA
Organism: Aulostomus chinensis; assembly: GCF_037954235.1. Taxonomy (NCBI): domain Eukaryota; kingdom Metazoa; phylum Chordata; class Actinopteri; order Syngnathiformes; family Aulostomidae; genus Aulostomus; species Aulostomus chinensis. The sequence continues at coordinate 1,932,090 of NC_141325.1, forward strand.
CTGTAAGGAGCTTTGAGTGCCGCTGAGGTAGAAAAGCGAGTCCATTTCCCATATTGCGATCAAGTATTTTGTGCTCGCCTACGAACTTTACTGGAATGTAGTTCTAGGCCTCCACAGAGCCAATCAATCAATCAATCAATAGTATTGATACCGCGGTGAGAGCCGGCGTCTGACCTCACCAGCCAGATGACATCCATGCTTCTGTTGCAGTTTCTTTTCTTGACGTCCAGCAAATTCATGGAGTTTCCTCAGAGTTCACGTGAGTGCAGCTTCGGTCCAGAGCACCCCTCACCCCCCCTGCCCCCCCCCGCCCCCCCGCCCCCCCAGGCCCTCAGTGTAATCAGAGGCAACCTGATTAGACAGAAAGATACTTTATTGATCCCAGAGGGAGGTTCACCACCACTACAACACAATCATTATTATTAACTATTGTGAATTAATTCTTAGAAACTATTATCCCGATTATAACTTTTATCAAACTATCATTCAGGGAATAGCTTTATTTCCAAACTGTCACGTTGCTTCACATTGTGGTTGGTTATCAATAAATAGGTTTGTTTGCCCTGAACCTTTGTCACGTGTTTTATCATCCTCGAATAACCAGCGGCAAAAAAAACCACAACATTATTCAACGCTCACGTGGTTTCCAGTACGAAGTATCGGTGATACTCGCCTTGTATTTACTTGCTATCCCGTCGATATCAAATCTTGTAGTACCTGACGCCACTACTTTAATATTTCATGTACTACGCCTGTGACAACCTCAGTCTTAGAAATGATTGATCACCACAGCAACGTTATATTGCGGGACACACCTGTGCTGTTGCCATATACACAAAATTCTTTACATTGGAGCTTTAATATTAACCCTTCCATCAGTCTCCGTAAAGACCGTCAAAAATTGCCATGGCCGACTATATTGCAAGTCGTCCAGGCGGGGTATTGGGTAAAGTTTTCAACTAGCAATAATCGCGCCTCGGATAAACCTCATAGGCTACGATACTGCCACTGCGCAAAGCTAACTGACCTAGCCATCATGGCGGATATCAAGTCCGCTACATGCGTGGCTCAGTTACGGTGTTGACGCATGAACGCCGACACCAGTCACGTGCTAATCCAGGTATCAAAAGTAAACGGAATACTGCCCGCCCGGGACACTCGGTGTTTGTAGTTCGTTTGTACGTGTTAAAAAAGTTTATGTACAAGTGCCGCGATGCATCATGGGGCGTCAATGGTTCCCGCTCCCAGATCTCTTTCCGTGTCGGATACAAACCCTAAAAGAAAATATGTAAATACGTACCGTGTGTTTCAGCACACACGCGAGACTCGTGACGGAAAGACGCGAATATTCTCGACAATAATCACATCACGTCAACGACAAGGCGAGCTCTGCCGCAATCACGCCTACAGAGGTCGCTGTCGTCACCAATAAAACAGAGCAATGTACATACGGAGTTACAGTTTCTGTACTCCAGAGTTGAAATGAATTCCGAAATTACAGTTCAACCATGACGTGTGCATATTAATTGAAGTTAAATTAAACATGTTTTTCAGATAGCCTTCATAAATGTAGGGGGCAGATAAAGATGAACGCCATCACGCCTTAATCACCACAAAACACAAAAACTGAAATAAAAATGCTTGATTAGCATGTCACTTGCAAACAAGCTGACGTTAGACAACACAGCCGCCATCTTGGAGCGAGGTGGCCGCACCTCACGATTACCTGAGAGGCCGTGGAGGTGAAGGTGGACTCACAAGTCAGGTCGTCGCGAATCACCGAATCCCTCTCCTTAGACAGCAAACAATAGTTTTATGGTCAAAGTGATCTCACCTTCCGTTTGCTACACACTGAAATAAACAAACATTGCTTTAGAAAAGGGAAAGGTAGTGACTGAGGCCTGCACGTTTCTACCATAGAAGAAGAAGGCGGGGACGCGGCGGACTGATACGTTCATCTTTAGTTGGCTCAGTTGAGATCAGTTTAAATCAATCAGTACAGGAACCTTCAATTCAACGTTTGGAACAACGAAGCAGTGTAAAACACTTTCTCACCACTGATTTTTTTGCCCAGTTTTTACATTAATAAATTCACAAAAACACTCAGTGGCAAAAAAACTGAACCCAATATTTGAATTAAAAGAAGAAGCAGGCGGAGGAACGCTGCACCTGGGCGCAGATACTGGGCTGATGGAAAGCAAGTGGACCCAGACTTGGTGTCAGACCTGGTGTTCTTCATGCAGTTTCGCGTCTCCAGTGTGCGATGGTTAATTTCATGATGAAATGTGGTGAATTTCCAGACTCTTTTTCATTTCATGCAACAAATGCAGCTTAACTTCTCTTTCTGAAGTGGTCAGACTGGATCGGCGTGGTTTCCTCGGGCGGCCCACAGCCTCGCTTGGATTGATGAAGAAACCTAAACATGCTTATAATAGAATCTGAGTGGGTTAATCCAAGTCTGCCAAAAGGGGACTTCTGCTCTTGCTTATCTATTTCCTTTCTTTTCTGTTGTAATGGGACATCTTCTGATGCAAAGCCGGGGCTCATCGTCAGTGACGTCACCTGAGGTCATTGGGTGTTTGTGGTCCTCCGAACGTCAGACGCCCTCGCTGGGCGACCCCGCTGAGGGTGATCAGGCCTCTGCCCTTCTTAATCAGAGCCGCCCGAGGCCCTCCCTGCTGCCTCGGCGCTGCTGCAGACAGCCTTCCTCCTCCTCTCACCCGTGATGGCGAGGGCGGCGTAGGCTCTGCAGATGGACCAGGACCGTGGCGGGCCTGAGGGTGGTCTTGGCGACATGCTGCGGGAACTTGAGTTCTGCAGCGTTCTTTTCTTTTGCATTTACAAGAACAACGTTCTCCTCCGGGTCAATGTTCTGAGAATTCGCCTCTTAGGTTCTAATTCATAGAAAACGAAGGATTCGTGGAACTACAATGCTGATGACTTCAAGCCACTCCCTCTTGGTGCCAAATTCATTCTTTTGCTTTGATCCATAACATTTCTTCTTGGTCAGTCATTTACTCGCAAATGTCAACAGGACCACAAACGGAACATTCATTTTTTTGTAAATTGTCCGATATGAACGTCAATATCTGATTTATTTGAGTTTTTGTTTCTGATTTCATGAATATTCTCTCTCTTTTCGTTTTCATCATCCTGTCTTCTTCCTCCTGGGATGCTGCAGGAGCGTTCTGATTGTTCTCAGGACGCCACTGTCGCTCACGGCTCATTCACTGAATGGAGTCTGGATCAAAAGGGATTTTTCCTTTTTTATCACTGTCAGAACTGCAAGTAAAACTCGGACACAAAAAGCCAGCCTAGCAGCTCAGTTTTAAGAATGCGAGCTGGAAGCCAAAACCTGCGTGTGGAACGTGTCGGCGTCTCAGACGAACCGGCAGTCGGAGCATTGCAGCTGCTTTTGAATCCAGAAGCCACACATGGAAGGTCTCATCCTCTCGTGGTGCAAAGACGTTGGTATTTTCTTATTTCGTACTTCCTGCTCTGACAGTGACGTGGTTTTTTAAATTCTACTTTTCTTTTAGTGTGAGATAATTTGATGACATAAAACACGGACCAAGTTTTTGCTGGGAGTCATTATTATTATCATTATTATCATTGTTATTATTATTATTATTATTATTTTTGCCCACCCCTTCAGAGGACTACTTTATTTTTAGTAAATCTTTTTCGATCAATGCGATACTTTCAGATTCACAGTTCTCCTTCATTGTTGTTCTACTGTAACCATTTTAGTGGGATCCTGGATCCAGACAGCACCATAAAGACGCCTCAAAGTGACAGACAGGCTGACAGGGAGTGAGACAGAGAGACAGACAGGCTGACAGGGAGTGAGACAGACAGACAGACAGGCTGACAGGGAGTGAGATGTGGGAGCCAAGGGGAGAATAAATAAAGAAAAAAGAAGACAACAGGAACGGGGAGCAGGGTGAAGGTCAGGGGTCACGGGGAGGAGGGAGGTGTCCAGTTGTAGCTTGGAGTTCTGTTGCGTTTGTTTTTTCGTTTCGAAATGATAAAAATGGGGAGCGGGTGTTTAGAAGGGCTGACGTTTGCCACTGGGCTCCGTGTTCCACGTTTTTCTGCTGTAACGTGTCCTGTGATGAAATGTGTCCAGTGATCGTTGTGGCGAGACTTCTAGAGAGATGAGCGAGGGATCCCCGAATTTTAGGGTGGACTGTGGAGACGTCACTGGGGTGTTGGGGACGGTGGCGCTCTGTAGTTCAGGACAGCAGAAGTGGCTCAGTGACGCTGACCCAGAGAGAGCGGACCGGTTGACGGAGCCGCGTGGCGTGCAGAGAGTCGGCGGCGGTGCTTCCCAAAGCTCATTGTGCACATTGAAGTGATGAATTTTCAGTTGGAATGCGATGTTGGTGGGACCGGTTTTATCCTTCATTTTGAGTTGAAGCTGCCGACACCGAAGGTTCTCTCCCTACCCCGTATCTCTGAACCACCAGGACCGGTTGCTCTCAAATGGGCGGCGAAGGTGTGTGACTCCATTTTTGCGCCCAAGCGGAGAAGCCAAGCGGTTTGTTGTGTCGCGTGAACGCTGGGCTGTGCCAGCGTGGGGTGTCCTTGTTTAGTTCAGCCGATGACTCGGTGACTTGGTTTGTTTTCAGAGGTGAAGTGATGGTCGTGCGCTGGCGGAAGTTGGACTTTTTTGCTCGATTGTGAGAAGAAGGGGAGGTCTGCAGTTGTGATGTTTGTGCATTGGTTTTGTTCCAGCAGAAGCCGCCGTTAGTCGTGTTCGCAGAATAAAACGACCCCACCGTCACGGTCCTGGACGCAAAGTTCTGTTCTGAGTCAGGAAACGTCTGTAGGTGCAGAAGAAGCGACGGAGCTCTTAAAACTGTCAGAAAACGATCGAGTTAAATTTGGTTCAGACAAAAACAAATGCTAATTTCTCCACTTCTGGGTTGAAAGCAGCCTGAGCCAGGAACAGGAAGTCCTGGGGAGTCTCGGGGGAGTACAAAGGAGAAGGCTCAGCTGAACTTCCGTACTGATCTGGAGGTCCCTGCCTGAAATATACATCCTGTTCTGGTAAAGGATTTGATGTCTGGCATCTAACCAAATTAGAGCATGGTTCTCAATTATGAAAATAAGCAGTATATTCCAAGATTGAATGAAGGAAACTTTGTCATATGCAGTAAAAGCTGCTTTGAATTTTTACTTGCACTTCCTAAATATACACAAACATACGCTATTTAAATGAGATTTATTTGCACAGTCTTCTTTTTCCACCAGAAACCACTTCATCAGGCCTGAAACATGAAAAGTGGTTTGAAAGGGAAAGGTTTCCTAACATCATTTGTTCTGATCTAGCGATCAGCCATGTAACCACATTTCCTGTAAGAAACACAAGCCTGTTTCCTTTGAGCTCCTCTTGCACGTGAAAGTCAATCAATCCTGATGTTCTGGCGTAGAACACCTGATCGACCTTCCTCTCGAAAATCCTGGTTTGGGTTCAGGCTCTGTTAGAGGAAAACACCAACTTCTTACTGTCCATCACCTCCAGAGACGGACGGGAAGATAGAGACACTTGTCTGGGGAACTGAGACCCAGGCTAGTTAGCTTAGCACAGTGACTGGCAGTAAATGGGAAGTGTTAGCACGTGACATAAATAAATGCAAAATGAAACAGTTGTCTGATGTGCATGTCAGCAACCCCCCCAAATAAAAAAAACTAAAAAAACTAAAGTTGCACATTGCTCGTAAAGTTGCTTGGTCAGAAAAGGGGGAAGTTCCTGTTTCACTTCCTTCTTGGTGCTTCATAAACCTGAACCCCGGCGGCCACCTTCACTCAGCTGCTGCAGCTCGCAACTCCAGCCGCCATGAACGCACACCTGCTGGTCCTCGCCGCCCTCGCCCTGCTGAGCTGCTTCTCCCCTCTGCATGGTAGGAGACTCACACATGCATGTATTCACACACGTATGTATTTATTGTACATGTAGGAATTTATTATACATGTATTTATTAGATAAGTATGTCTTTATTTCACGTGTATGTATTTCCACATGTATGTATTCCACATGCATTTATTAGATAAGTATGTCTTTATTTCACGTGTATGTATTTCCACATGTATGTATTCCACATGTATTTATTAGATAAGTATGTCTTTATTTCACGTGTATGTATTTCCACATGTATGTATTTATTCCACATGTATTTATTAGATAAGTATGTCTTTATTTCACGTGTATGTATTTCCACATGTATGTATTTATTCCACATGTATTTATTAGATAAGTATGTCTTTATTTCACGTGTATGTATTTCCACATGTATGTATTTATTCCACATGTATTTATTAGATAAGTATGTCTTTATTTCACGTGTATGTATTTCCACATGTATGTATTTATTCCACATGTATTTATTAGATAAGTATGTCTTTATGTCACGTGTATGTATTTCCACATGTATGTATTTATTCCACATGCATGCCCCTCTGCAGCTGCAGTTCTTCAGCGGTGATATTCGCTGATCTCCACTCTCTTCGTGATCTTAATGTCATTTCTTCACTTTCATCGTGGATGTACAGAATTGCTTCTATACTTTTTGATATTAGTTCGTAAATTTTATTCAGAAAAAGTCCATGTACCTTTTCTCCTGATAGGATTCCCACACGAATTGAATTTTTTTCCCCAGGTTTTCCCAGGAAGAGGTGTGTGTGCAGGAAAACAATCTCCCAGCCGATCGCCGATGACGTCATCCGCAGGCTGGTGGTCATCCCCGCGTCGGGATACTGTCGCTGGACCCAGATCATGTGAGTGCTGGTGATGGTTCTGATCCAGCGAAGCTTTACTCTCACTGAACCAGGACTGAATTAAAAACACATCAGAAAACTTTCAAATGGTTCTGTAAAGAAAGAAGAACCCACGGTGAGATGGAGCTGTGGAACTTCTCCCGGTAAAAACGCCCCTCTTTCCCCTCCAGAGTCACCACGGCCACCGGCGGGAGAGTTTGCGTTGATCCAGATGTGAAGTGGATCAAGAACCTGCTGGAGAACTTGAGAAAGTAAGATTTTCATTTGATTTAAAAAAGTTCTTTATCCCAGAAAATCCTGTTTACGATGTAGAGCCCAAAATGAACGAGAACATTGAGTTTTACCGGGACACGAACCCAGCAGACACGCCAGCGGGTTCCTCTGAGAGCGGGGACGCGCCCGGCGTCGGTCCGCGTCTGAGCGTCACCACAACAGCTGCCGCAGTGTTGCTCTGGAGAACTCGCGAAATGTCGCCGTCACTGATGCTCCAAGTTGCAGAGCAAGACTTTGCCTTGAGGTTGTGACTCCCGCGGCGGATCTGGATGCGCTGCTGGGCGGAGGTCGAACGAACGCCTCCCCCGGCGCGAATCACGAAGAACGGACGACATGGACACAGTCGTGTACTCTTAGTCTTCCCATACGAAGGCGTAGAGTGCAAGAATGCTTCATCAACTCAGTGACGGGGGCTCCCCATCCTGACGGGCGTCCCTGATGTGTGTTGGGTCAGTGCGGGCTGTGGGAGGGGAAGGGCTCCCTCTTGTGGTCGCCATCTCCTCTAATGGTGATTTTAAAAATAATAAAGCTCGAAACTGAACACCAAGCAGCTCCCGAGTCCTCGCCGCCTCACCGCAGCTGACCTGAGCCACGCAGTCTCCAATAATCCGTCTCTGTCTGACCCCCCAGGAGAGATGCGACGAGCCCGCCAGCCATGGCCACCTACCACGACTCACACCGGCTCGTGTAGAGGACCCGTTCCACGTCACGCAGGGAGGGGGAGAAGCTCCCAGCTCTTCAGTCTGGCTGCGATGTTTCTTGATAACCACACCATGTGACGTTTGTCCCTGTAGAAGGCATCGTTTGATGAATGTCGAGACGTAACGGCTGTAACAGTAACCAGAACATTCCGATGTAAAAGTGAGCTGATCCGCGTGTTGTGGTGGGTGAGGCCTCGCGGCTGCAGGCTCATCAGGAGATGTTCACCAGGTGGGCAGGACTCATTAAAGCACCTCTGAAAACCTTCAAGACGGAGGCGTCTGGTCGATGGGGGGTTTCCGAACGGAGTATTCCTCCTGCAGGTGCTGCAGTTTTAGGGCCAAAACAAGAACAAAATCCCAGTGATAATAAATCAGCTGACGTTCTTCATATTTTAACCAAAAGTACTGAAATGTAAATGGACTTCAAGCATCAAAAATACTCGAGTACAAACGTTGGCGTGTCATTAATATTCATGATTTCACAGCTGCACACACGTGAGCATTTTAATGAACTTGATGCCTAATAACACCCCAAAGGTTACACACACACACACACACACACACACACACACGTGTGCATAGATACATACACACGTGTATAAATATATATAACTAGATACATACACACACACATGTATCTGTATATAAACTATGCACACCAACCCATCAATCAATCAAGTTTATGACTTTCGAGGCGCATCCATGGCAACCAGTATCAAACACAAACCATTTGTCAGAGATATCAGGGACTCTGATGACCTCCTGTAGCGGTCAGCTGGTCGTAACATCTAGAGCACAACAAACACACACACTCACACTCACAAAGGCCAGACGTGGAACAGAAGGACTTCTGCGGGAGGAGGGGCTCTGAGGAGCTGAACCAGAGGCTGCAGGTTCAAGTCCACCGAGCGGACGCCAACATCCGCTGCTGCTCAGCCTGAGCCTCTGTCTTTGGTGTCATAGTTATGGTCAGTAATGGGTGGTGGCCGTTTAAAGGTACTTTTATTTTGCAGTAAAATTCCTAAATCGTAGAACTCGGCTCACCTTACCTGGTTCCTCCCTCCTGGGTTCGTCTCTGTTGGAGAAGTGCAGGAGGTTCGTAGTCAAAGTATCAAAGAGAGTAGAACAGAACGGAGGACGAGTGGGACTGTGGAAAGGCCTGAGACGTGAGTGAGACGCTGGAGAAATGAAAGCCAATGAGACAAAGTGCTTTTAAACCTAGAACATTTATCTTTTTGTCTCAAAATACTGGAAATACTGAATTGTACAAAGTACCAGTTGAAAGACTGCATGTTAGCTGGAGACAGAAAAATGCCCGTAGTTGAAAAACAAACTTGGACAGAGAGATCTTGTCTCTACAGGAGCATCAGACAGGTGGAGGTGGCATTCATATAGTGCACCGGGCAAACACACCAAGAATAGCTTTAATTAGTGAGGAAGAAAACACCCCTTTTACTGGAGAATGGTACATTCCCCTTAGAGACGTGAGGGACGCTGTCATCCACTGACTTATGTACAGCTGTTGTAGGAAATCAGAAACCCTGTGAGGTGAATTCAGGAGTGAAGTATCGGCCTTGACCTGCTCGCACAGATCGACTCCACCAAAACTGGAGCTTCATCTCTTTAAAAACAATCATGTGACGAAAGAATCCGAGCTGATTGGACACCTGTGTGTGCACCAGTAGGGCTGGCATTGAACCTCGGTACTTGTTTTGGCACCGACCACGCTGCGTCCCAGTGTCAAAACGACAGAGAAGCTGGTACTGAACGTCTGGTCACATGGTCCCCGTTTAATTATTTGGCTTGAATTTAAATGTCGTTGTTTCTTCAATCGAGGGCAACTGGACTTGGTTGGAGTCAAGAAAACATTTCCAACTTCTACTTCCTGTCTCCTGGGCCGCCTTCAACCTGCCTCCAGAGCAGCCAGAACCAGAACCAGAGCAGCCAGAACCACCGATCCGGTCCCTCTAAGATAGAAAAGCTTCATTTGTGATTCACAAACGTAGTTAAGCACATTGCTTGTACAGAACTGGAGCGATTCTTTCCTGTGAGGATGCTGATGACATCACATGCGTCATCCTCTGCTGATGCACCCTCGTCGGCGGCGGTTCCGTGTGTCGGGCCTCTGGGCTCAGGAGGAATTACACGCCTGAGAGCGCGTTTCCAGCTCTGCTCTTCCTACACGCCCCTTGTAGTGTGCAGCCTGCTTCAATTCGCCTGCTGTGAAACTGAAGCAGGCGCCTCATGTTCCCTTCGTGTGCTAAAAGGAGGAATTTTTTTTTTCGAAGATGCCTTCAATCGAAAGTCAGCAGCGGAGTCACATGACACCAGAGGAGGCGGGAGGACGTGTCGTTTTCTCTGCCGCTGATCCGAGCCTCCAAACCCTCGACACTCACGAATCACGAAGGAAAGTGCAAAAACTTTGTTCGTATCCAAGCGTTGCAAACGGAGCGTCGGCATGGACCTGCCGGTACTCCAGGCTTTGTCGTATCTGTGTGCTTTGCGTATTTCTATCAGAGGAGGTCCAGTTCTAGAGGAGAAGGTGTTTCTGAGGACAGGACCGGTGCTGTCGGGCCGCCAGCCCCTCGCTAGTCGAGAACAGGGCAACAGTAGGCGAGGCGAAACAGGAAGGCTTTTCCTTTGCTTCATCACAAATGAATGCTCTCAGAGGTTTCCTCCACCCGGGAGCCGCTGAGCTCGTCTGGATTTATGTTGAGAACGTCTTTTTAGGTGAACCGGACCTCCAGAACCCTTAGAGCTTAGGAGCTTAACAACCACTTACATTAGACACTCAGCTGTCACACAAGTGGTCCAAGGACTGAGAGAACAACGCCACCGAGGCCGAGCAGCTGGAGCCTGAGAGGAAAACGTCTTCAAGGAGCTACAACCAAGTCCAGCTGACCTGGATTCAAGCCTCCCGGGGCAACCGGGCCCTGAATCACATATTTAAGGCTGCGTTTCAATAAGGGCAGATTCTTGTATGCCTTCTGTTTATTTAAATGTACTTCCTTTTCTAGAAGTCAGGGCGAGAAGGCAGTAGTACGGAGGGCTTTCACACCCAGCCAGGCCGCCACAGCATCCACACCGACACGTTCACACATCCACACAGAAAAACCAAACACTCCACTTCAAAACTCCAAAGCACGTTTATCTGAAAGCTTTTTTCTTTTTTCTTTTTTTTTTGCAAAACTTGGACAAAAATTGGATTTGCCCAGTTATCCGCTTTAGAAACGGAGCAGGAATTGTATAAAAAAAAAGGAAAGGAAAAGGAGACGTGGGACTGTTATCACAACATCAACATACATAACCTGTGCTTTCAGAACTCTAGCTTCCTGTTTGGTTTGGTTTAGAAGATACACCACGTGTGAGAGGTACTGCTGAATGCATAGCACAGCCCTGAGTTACAACTTCCATAAAGGGCTATTAGTTCGAATCATCTGACACACAGATACAAAGTTTAGAATCCACAGGAGCGTTAAGAGGCAGCAACATTTGATGGCGAGCCTTCGTGAGTACATTCGGCTCCTGGTCACTAATCACACGCAGGTTCCCTCTCGGGTCCTTGTGCCACTCCGGCGATGGCGGAATGGTCAAGTACAATCTCAACAGATCACAATCAGAAGTGTCCTGACAGTCCACGTCTGGATATTTTCCCTCAAATACATTTAATAAAGATTAAAAAAAAGAAAAAGTTTTCAAACGAGGCTGATTTTAGTGCAGCGTCGATAAAACCGAACCGCCAGTTTTATTCTTTCCTGATGGTCCAGGAGGCCAATTGGAGCTTCAGAGGGAACACGAAGCCCGGAGGCCGCGTCATACTTGTGCGTCGGGGCTGCGTTGGGAGCAGTAGTGCTGCTGTGCTGGTGCTGCGCTGCCATCACGCCACTCGACGGCGGCGGGGCTTCAACGCTGGCGTGTTGAGTTACATACTGACACCAAGCGAGTCATTCTGGGGTTCGAACTGCTGAATTTTAAAAAGAGAAAAATAAGTGGGACCGGAGGGGGACGTGGAGAGGCCGCCCGACCCCTGCAGAACCTGCCACCTCGCTCAGTCGCCGCCCCCTGGTGTTGAACATGAGGGAGTGCATTTATGTACCGACAGGTTTTCTGCAGAAACAAAAGGAGCTGGCAGAGCTGCAGGGAGAGCATCACTCACACCCTGCACCTCCTCCTCCAGTCGCAGCTCTTCCCAGTGCTGCGTCCACATTTCTAGGCCTGTAGCTGACGTGTCTACCTGGAGCTACGCCGTTCCCCGCGACACCGATCTGACACGGATTAATAGGCCTCGAGCGAAAGTCATATTGAGCGATAACTGTTTATTGAGGGGAAGTGGTGACGGTGATGCCTCCGTACCGTCACCACGCCGTGCTGAGGCGGCTTCTGTTTCCTTAATCATACGGAAAAGTGTGACTTGACAGACACGTACATGGGACACCGTCTGTTACTTCCCAACTGGAAATTTAAAGTCCCAGAAAACAAAGCATCATCAATGTACACGAGATGATTATATAATCCAGTTTCCATATGAAACAAACCAATTTAGTGTTACAAAATGACCTGGCATGTCTTGAACTATAAAAATTACGAGCATGTAATGACGTTTCAATTACAGATGTCAAAAATGTTTTTCTTGGCTGATCAGGACTGAAAGTATAAACCTGGGACAACAAACTGACTGATGAATAACAAACCTGTCGCATCGACAACATTCCCCACCTGTGATTCAACTGTTTGTAGCGTCGCTCATTTTATTAAAAATACCTGGGAGTTGGACTGGGAGTGAAAGCGAGTTCCTGTTGGCGCCTGCCAGTCAAGCGTGGGGGCCCAGTGCTACTGTGGCATAGCAACTTAAACACAGCAGATGGAAAAAAAAAAAAAAAAACTCATTTCACAGCCGCGTGAAGTGAGAGACCCGAATGAGCTGAAATCTAAAAAAAGAAAAGTTGATCGGATTATTTTTTTTGTTGTGGGAGCAGAATCGAGCTGCCGCCATCAAACCGGAGGCAGAACACAACAGCAACCCAGATGTGTGTGTGTGTGTGTGTGTGTGTGTGACTGTTGCAATGTCATCCCCAGCCCAACATTTGGTATCAAGCCTTTCAAGGGGAGCGGGAGGATGGGAGGATGAACTACCATACATTTACAGTGTGCAACAACACAAAAAGGAGCAACATCAGGCAAATACTTCACTCCTTTTGAGAAGGTGTGTCTTGGGGTGCGGGTGGGGGTGGGGTAAACTGTACAGGGTCCTTTACAAAGCTGGATAGGGGAGGAGAGTGTTTAAAAAAGGGGGAGGGCAGTTAAGAAGAGTGGGCGGGGCTCTCTCCGGCTGCACTACCTGTGGACCGGCAGGTGCAGCCCGTTGAGGGGGTTGAGCGGGTGGGGCAGGGGAGGGTGCAGCTCCAGCTGGGCCAGCAGGGAGAAGTGGTCCGAGGGGATGTGGGGGTGGGGGCAGCCGGTGATGTTGTTGTCGACGAGCCACTGGCTGTCCAGCGGTCCCAGCAGGCCCAGGACACTCATGTGGGTTTTGGAGAAGAAGATGTAGTCGATCACGCCCTGCAGACAGGAGGAGACGCGTGAGGACGACCGCGGGCTGCACACCGCGGGCTGCACACCGCGCGCTGCACACCGCCAGTGCACACCGCGCGCTGCACACCGCGGGCTGCACACCGCGCGCTGCACACCGCCAGTGCACACCTGCTACTCCCATGGACACCGCTGATCCAAACCTTCCTTCTGAATTATTTTACTCTGATTGACAAAAAAGTGTGTATGAAACGTTAAAATAATCAATAACTCAAGTTGAAAACCAGCCACAGCAAAGACTTCAGTGCTGATCTCATCAAGACGACTTCCAGGTAGAAGAAAGCAGAGACTCTGGCTGCAGTCGTGATTTTAGCGCTGTGAACGTTAAAATGTTGACACCTGCAGTTCATCTGGAGATTGATGAAAGGAGAATCCTGTTTGTTGGGGCCAGTTTTCGTGCATTTTTAACAATTCACAGCACTGACATTTCTATTTTCATGACATTTTTGGCCTCAAGCCTTCTTCAAGATCAATGAATCAAAGCGAGTGCGGCTGACACAACCAGAATGTGCAGATATTTCATTTTTAGGACTCAAAGAAGAACCGCGTGCGTCCCTAGACGGACCCTCACACGGGACATGTCTACCTTGAAGTCGTATGTGTAGTTGGTGTAAGGCATCAGATTGCTGTCGTAGGCGCTCTTCAGCTGGAAGCTGTGGGTGATGCTTCCATCCGAGTTGCCGTTTTTGCCGTTGCAGCTGAAGTTGGTCAGACATTCATTGTAGCGCAGCTCCTTGAAATCCTTGTGGTTCTCAGCCACTCCGCCATTGCTCAGGTACTCCACCACACCTGGATGACACAGAGGAGAACACGCCATCAAAAAGTTGATTTAACGCCAGACTTCAACGGCGCTGGAGCACCCTGAGCCCAGACTCAGGGAGAGTTTGCTTCTGAGCGAAGGTGAGGATCTTGCCAGTGTTCAGTAGAAACCGGCTGCCACAGGAAGTCACACCAGAACTAAAACCAATGCTCAGGAGGACAAGAACACGAGAACAGGCTACAAACAACACCACAGGGAGAAGTTCCACCTCCCAAGCAGGGAGAGCTCAGAAATCAATCAATAATCAGATCTCAGCACAGGCACGCCGAGGGGTGACGCCTTGTTAGTTTTACATGCTGAACTGCATCTTTCCTGTTCAAATCATTTTGGGCTTCCTGAGCTGGTTGTGAAGTTACAAATCCTGCAGGTAGAATCCAGGTGTTGAACTGATAAATGTGAAAATGATGTTCTGGTGTCGAACCGAGCAACAATCCTCCTCCACAGTGGAGGAAGACTTGAATATGTGCCTGCATGTGTGGGAGACCAAGAGCTCTACCGGAGTCAGGCAGTGAGTTGAGGTCAGCACACAGGACGATGGGGATGGAAGACGGGTCAGAGGTGGGCGAGCCGGTCGCCACGGAGCCTGAGGCCCTCTCAGCGATGCTCTTCAGCTCCGACAGGAACATCATGGTTTGGATCAACTTGACATCCGAGTACTCGGGGTCCCAGTGCATGTGGGCGTTGGCCACCAGGATCAGCTGCCTCTCCTGCAGCGGCTTCATGCCTGAAGACAGACGAGGACTTGCATCATGAAGGAAATGAGATTCGCACGACCGACAAACCGTTAGAGTCAAATATTCCACTCTCACCCCCAGAGAACATGTCTTTGTTGACCTCCAGCAGGACCGCCACCCCGATGTTGTCTTTGGTCATCACTCTGTTTAGCATGACCTCTGACCCCTCAGAGTTGGCCATGGCCACCTGGTTGAACTCCACGGTGTGATTCTGGACCAAAGTAAACCTGTCAGAGACAACTTCCTGTCAGTTTACGGAGCAGAACCAGACATGGACACCTGGTCGGGCCTTCATCAGATAACGGCATCATGATTCCAGGCTCTAAGCATTTTGACCGGGAAGGACAGAAACCGGTCTGAATAATCGAGCCGAGTGCCAACAGATCGACTTCAAACACCAAATAAATGACAATAACAAGTCTGGTTCTGTGCATGTTGGAACGACACGGGCCCAGGTTCAGGACCAGGACCAGGACCAGAACCATTGTGGCACCTGCACAAAGTCTAAAACTCACTTCTCGGTCTTGAAGAAGACAGCGCAGCCATCCACGTGCTTCCGCTCCTGTTCAGACACCAGTTTGGCACGAGACTTTGGACAGAAGTAGCCGTCGTAGCCGCGCTCCTTCAGGGTTTCCAGAAACAAAGTGTAGTACTGCTCCGTCTCCACCTCCTGCAGACACAGCACACTTCTGCTGAAGGCCATCAACGCGTGTGACGACAACACAACGAAACACAACAGCGTGGCATGCATTTTTTCCATTTTTCCACAGAAAAGAAGGGGTGCCATAAATGTACACAGGAGTCCATAGCCAGGTGTGGCAGCATCGAGCGCTGAAGCAAATATCTGACTCCTCTGTTCTATTTCCATTTGAATTTTTGAGCAAAATGTTGAATTGTCCCACAAAGGCGAAATCAGCTGTGGTCACAGATGTCACATGTCCCTCCTTTACCTGCAGGCTGATGATGTCAGCGTCACAGTTGGTGATTTCTTCCATGATGCCTTTCTTGCGGTACTCCCAGTTGAGAGCCCAGGAGGGGCAGTAGCCGTAGAGCTGCCGCGTGGCGTACTTATCACACAGCACGTTGTAGCACATGACCGTGAACATGGCTGTGGGGGAGCATGGAGGCGAGACGTGATCAAATTAGCATCCTCAACCAGCCGCCACGTTTGCTGCCCTACGAAATGCATGGCGTCAGGTGTTATTTTGCGCTCATGTTCGATTAACCCTTTCCTTGCCAGCAATCTTTTTTTCCACAGTTGCCATCCACTGCTTGTGTCTTTGAACATTGTCACAAATTTTTCAAGCAATAAACGTACAAATAAAAACCCTGAACATATCAGACAAGAACAGAGCCTCAATTTTCATAAGAAAAGAATTCAGAGAATTCATTGCATCCAAAGAATTTTTAATTATCAACTTTTTTTTCTCTTACTCTCATGTAGTAAGTTGGTTGTAAACAATAAAAATAAATCAACAGTAACCCGCCGGGAAGGGCGGGGCAAACCACCCCTCCAAACAACCAGAGCGCCCGTCCTCCTCCGTCGGCCCGTGCAGCACCACCGCATCCATCTGCTGCTGCATCTTGAGTTCTGGAGCTTCTTGCTTGCCTGTTTTTTAAACCTGCGTGTATGATTTTCTCTTAAGAGGTGCACACTAGCGCCCTCTACTGGGTGCAAGCGATAAAACTGACTGCTGGAAAATCTCGCAAATGCGGTGAAAGCCGCCCAACATGCACATGTGGTTCCCCTGCGCTCCCTTGGCTTCAGCTGGTCCTCTCTTGTACTGCACTAGCTATAAAATACCTTAACGGCTCTGAATGCATTTTTTCAATTTCAGCAAATCAAAATAAAAGGGCAAATAGAAGATACCTGTAGGGATCATTTGGTCTCGCTCTTTCAGAGTGATCCAAGGTCTTTGGGGGAGTTGCTCGGGGTGCACTGCCAGCAGGAGGAAATCAAGGATTAGTGCTCACTTGCCTGTGACCAACACAACAGGGGATGTGCAGCAGCTGTGTGTACACATATGTATGAAGTCGCACAAGTCCTGATCAAGGGCTGTGTAGTAAACTGAAGCCAAGACGCCATTCACCTGCTAGATTGTCAAGCATGTAGTTCAAAAGCTTTCTGGTTCCGTCGGGCTCCTGGTACAGGTTGAGGATGTCTTGGGACAAAGGGTTTCCTGCCAAGCAACCACATGAAAGTCTAGAAATACGGTTTTGTGACTGGAACCTCCGTGATGTGCTGATGTCACGGTGACCTTAACCTTTGACCGCCAAAACCGTTTCATTTCATCCCAGGGTCCCAGTGGATGTTTGTGCCAAAACTCACATTTCCGTCTCAATTTACTTTCTAACCCTTTCAGCATTTGACCAGACAATCAGACTCCAAGGATATTTGGTGAATGTTAAAATCTAATTTCGTAACGAATAAATAATACTGAGAAAAAGAAAGTCCTCACCTTTCAGCCCAAGAGTTTGTAACTGGAAAAGCCTCCCAAGTTCATAAGGCAGAACTCTTAAAAGATTGTTGTTTAAAAGCAATTCCCTGTAAGAAAGCAGACAAAACTGTCACTGTTCCTGTGCCAGCTCTTTTTGGCACTTATTATTTCCTTCAAGCGGTTCCAGTGATTCAAACAGTCGTGCATTAAGTTTTTGGTCTTCTCTTTCTGGGAAGCATTTTGTGTTGCATTGATAGAATAAAACATGCTGCACAAATCAAGCTGGACTGACGATGATAAGAGGTGAACATGGCTGCTATACCCAGTTTTTAGGCTGCTCAGGTCGTCCACTGTTGGGCATGAACATGCTAACATGCGGTTTTACATCGAAAGAAATAAAAGGTTGTGTTGGACGAAAACGTAGCAGAGGAGATTGTCTGGCATCCAAAGATTCATGAGGGCAGGACTCTTGACAACGTGTCGTGTGCTACACATACTTAATGGAATGTGATTGACTTGTCAACAGATTATCGGCCGAGCTGAATTTCTCCGCCAACACTTGTTGGCCCAGCTGGCAGCCTACCTGAGAGAGACCATGTTGCCCAGTTCGGCGGGCAGGCTGCGGAGCTTATTGGACGAGAGGTTCAGGTAGACCAGGTTGGGCAGCTTGGCGATGTCCGGTGGGATGCGGGTCAGATTGTTGTCGTTAATGTGCAGCGCCGTCAGGTGGGTTAGCGTCCATAACGAGCTGCTCAGACTCCTGACTCGCCCTGGAAGAAGGCATGACATGTTGCCTCTGAGCAAACCTCACATTTAAAGCAACACATCAAGTTTTGTGGAAAATCTCTTGCTTTCTGAACCATGCTGAGACCCAGGCTAGTTAGCTTAGCCCCATGGCTGGTAGTGGGTGGGAAGTGTTAGCATCAGCTAGCTCAGGTCCAGGCTAGTTAGCTTAGCCCAATGGCTGGTAGTGGGTGGGAAATGTTAGCATCAGCTAGCTCAGGTCCAGGCTAGTTAGCTTAGCCCAATGGCTGGTGGTGGGTGGGAAGTGTTAGCATCAGCTAGCTCAGGTCCAGGCTAGTTAGCTTAGCCCAATGGCTGGTGGTGGGTGGGAAGTGTTAGCATCAGCTAGCTCAGGTCCAGGATGCTGGTGTGTCCAGCAGGAATCCTCCTCCTCCTCACCATCAGTAGCAGCAGTCGCTCTTCTAGTCCTCAACAAACCTTTGGTTCTGTTGACCCAAGTTCCAGTGGACCATAATCTAAACATTCAGATAAAAACGGCGGTACTGACCAGATATCTCGAGCTCGGCCCAGTGAGACTTCTTCCCACTCGCCACCTCCTCGGCCGACATGATGGTGTAACATCTGCGAGGATCTGGAGGATCATATTTTTCCTTTGGCATACCTGTTAATCTGAACAACAAAAAGAGGAAGGACGTGAGTTTCAGGTAAATTCCTGGCTAAAACAGAGGTAGAGCTGGGAAATACACTGATACACACCAAATATTAGCCAACTGCGACACCATACTGTGGATTTCCAAGAAGTCAAGAGGTGTAACTTTGAAGCTCATGAGTGGGATGTTACCAAAGCTGCGGTTCATTAAGTGGAAAATATCTCAAGTTTGTCTGAGATGAACGCAGGGAGACTCAGGCTGGGCAATGCAGCCGCAAGACCAAACCTCTCAATCATCTCTTCAAAGTAACCAGAGACTGAAGACGGGACTGTTCAAACTTCATTGGACAACAAGACAAGCCACCTCAACTGAAATGTCCTCCCAGCAGAAGCACCAGACCAGCTGACTGGAGCAAACATGCAGAGGAGAACTGCCACTTGTCAGAGACCTCAGTTTTTCTCTTTATCAGGCCTGTAAAATACAGAGCTTCTTTGACTGAGAGCCAGCGTCTCCGCGCGCTGACGTCCTCCCATCGCCTGTCGAGCCTGCACACGTCCATCATCGCTTACTTTATCTTACCAGCCTCGAATATTTATTTTGAGTGTGTTTTTACCAGGATTTCTTCATGCTCGCGAGTTTCGACAACAAAAGTCAGAGGTTTGATTTTTGGTTTGAGGAGCAACAAATACCATTTTGTCGATGGAGGAGTTTTCAAAGAACTCCTCTGAATTCTGGCGTATTCCTGACCATAAAAACACAGGATTAGAGGACTGTGGCAGGACCGAGTGTTCAGGCTGAGTTACACCAAGCCGCATCACATCAGTGGACTCGATAACACCGTCATATGCAGTTTGACTCGTTCTACACTCTCGTAATTCATGTTCGTTACACGAGAATCAGCTTCTTTTTTTTTTTGTGCAGGAAAAGCAAGGTGAACGTGAACTCTTGAGGCGCTGAATTAACCTGAACGATGTGGAAAGCAGAAAACTGTAAAAGGTGAACGGGCGAACCCGCGTCATGGCAGAGGCGAAGTTTTAAAGATCCGAAAGCTTCGGGTCGTGGCAGAGAAACCGTGCGTCATTTTCATTTTCAATCTGAATAAAGTGACGAAAGGCAGTTAAAAAGGAGGCAAGAGGGGGTAGAAGGAGAACGTGAGGGGGAGCTTCATCATTTTAAAGATGTCCGTGAAGAAGATCATCCGATCAAGAGGTGATCAGAACTTTTCATTCCTGAATATTTCGATTGGCATCAGCCGGGCCCCAGTTTGAGCGACAGCAGAGAGAGAAGACAAGGAGGAAGGAACAAAAAAAACTGTGAGAATATTAGAGAATATTTCTCCATTGTAAAAGAAATGTTAACATTTCCACAGGAGATCTGAAAATGAGTAAACAAGTCGTCTGCCAAGAAAACGGTCCTGACCAGACATTCTAGGAAACGCTGGAAAAACACACGGCAAACCCACGTCCCAAAGTATGGGAGAGGATTTCACCACAGTTAATGACAAGTTCTGTATTATCATACAACACAACTGTGTTAAAGTACATGCATGTGAACTAAAAGAGTTTTTTTCCTCAGTCAACCTGAAGTAAAACCTGTAAACTTGAATATTGTACATGTGTTTTAGATTGAATCATTTAAGCAGAAGCTTTTCCAGGCTCGGAAATTGTGAAGCAGGTTTTCAAAGT